>NC_092204.1:72894048-72954119 GCF_043381705.1 Parasteatoda tepidariorum
ATAAATAAATACAAGAAAACACTAAGAAAGTTAAGAAAAACAATAAGTAACATTTATTGCGCTTAAGCTGCAAGTAAACAGCACTCATTAGATAAGTTCAAAATGAAGAATAAAACAAAGAAAAATTATAGACATATGAAAAAAAGGGGGTGGGAAATAATAAGTAAAAAAAAAAAAAAAAAAAAAAAAAAAAAAAAAAAAAAAAAAAGTGAAATGTTAATTAAAAAACCGGAAAAAAAGCCGGAAAAAAAAAGATATAATCTTTTCTTCAGCCCACACAATTATATCCGCTAAAGTGTTATATATATATATATATATAATTTTTGAAAACAATGAAACTGCCATTTCTATAAAAAATTAAAAACACAAACAGCATTTTAAAAGAGAATATTTAATATTATGTATTATTTTGCTCCCTAATCTTTCAATAACATTTTTTATCAGGCATAAACTAAATTAAAAGTAAAAGTATTTTGTCGACTTATATATAATAGTGCATACTAAATAAGATCCAGTTTAAAAGACACATTCAGCTTAACATTCTTTATCTAACAAACCAATTACTTAATGTACTATTATATCATATATTATATTGAACTTCATAAAAAACACTATTTTTTCACCTAATGGAGCAATAATGGATTTATTCTGATCTAGCATAGAATTTCAATGAATCATGAGAAATTCTACAAGAAAATTTGTTTTATAATGAGTCAAAAACATTTTATCTGATTTTTAACAATTTAATCAATGAAATATTTGTACAGTAGGGAACCGATTATCCGGAACGGTTGGGACCATCGCTATTCCGGATAACTGATTTTTTCGGCTTTCTGAATTGCTACAAAAAGCCGTTTTTTTATTATTAAACCCAACTAAAAATAAAAAGAAATTTGGAAATAATCTTAAAAATAAGAAAAAACGATGAAGTAATACACTAATGATTATTTCCAAAATGATGGTAAGGTAAACATCTTTAAAAAAAGAAAGAAAAATCGTAAAATCTTATGAGGAAAAAAAAGGTTTTTTTTTTAAATGGCGAGAAAATTTATCGAACTTCGTTCCGGTTTTTTGGTTTTCCTGTTTTCTGATTTCCGCATACTGATTTCTGTACTGTATAATTAAAAAATAAAAATAAAAGACATGTGCACCTTATCTGGAATCTGTATTAGCAAATGATGTATCCACCTCAAGACAGCAATGCGAGTTTGTATGGAATCATATTTAATTTGTTTTGTTAAAACAATAACCAATGACTTTAAGTCTAGTTGGTTATCAAGCTGATCCATTAAAGGAGCTTCAATTTTATCGGCTAACGCTGCATCATCAGCACTTTCACAAGTAAGTTGTTGCTTTTGCTGAACAACCAATTTCATAAGATCACTGTTTACAGTTTTAGCTGTCTCGATTATATCTTAATTCATTAAGAACTTGAAACCAAGTAAATTTGAAAAAAATACAATATACTTATTACATTATTATTTCATAATTCAAACAAAAATGAGAAAGTAAATCCTTAACAAAGGTTAACTAATGTAAGTTTTATGCAGACAATAATTTCGAAGTCAAATCATTGAATGCATTTCTTTTTCCAAACTATAAAAAATTATTTATCTAAAATTGCAACAGGTTGAGAATCAATTATATGAAAAATAGTATTATAATTAAGATTGAACTTTAAATTTTATTTTATCTTTTTAGTAATGATAGTATATCAAGTATCTTAATTCAATGATTGACTATTTACTTTATAAACACATAAAAATACTAAATAATTCATGAAGATAATATTTTTAATGCAATTCTTTTAAAATAAGAATAAGTTTCTAGTTAAATGACTAAGTGATAAGAGTAAAATAGATTGGATGAAATGTAAAAAAAAGAAGGAAATACTTTTATAATTATTTTAACTTCCTTTTTTTTTACAATTATTTTAACTTTTTTTTTTTTACAATTAATTTCACTTTTTTCTTTTTGTACATTATTGCAACAAAGAATTAGATAGCAGAAAAAGAATTAATTAGTACTGAATAAATTCCATTATTTAAACAAAACTAATTGAAATTTTAGAATATTTGTTTTACTTTATTCATTGTGTACATTACAGTAGTGTTCTTAATGTATGTTGTTAAAACCATGATATTTATTAACTAGGTTCAAAAGAACACATTTCAATGAATAAAATGAAAGAAAAATATTAATAAGTTTTCGAATAAATAAATTACATTCATAAAATTTTTTGTCAATTGACAAAGTAAAATTCTCTTTCTGTCTAAAGAGGACTCTTAACATCAGTTAAAAGAAAAAAAATATTTGTTGTCATATCAAATAATTTTACTTAACAAATTTAATTTATACTAATAAGTTTTTAGTACAAATTTAAGAAAAAGGATACTTCTTCTACTTTCTGTATCTTGGGCTAAGTTCGGAAGTACAGCGGTAAGTATACCAGATGAATATGGTAAAAGAGTGCAGCCAGCAAGTCTTACAAACTCCTTCAACCAGGTGAGAGCAGTGAACTGAACTAACTCTTCTGAAATGAGGAAACAACTGTTATTCTAAACACTATAAATCTTGAAATTAGAACATTAAAAATTATGAAAAAAACAAATGTACCTGTTGAATTTGCGTGAATTGTCAAGATGTTCACCATATCATTAAAATTGACTCTTCGTGGATTTTCAATTATACTTTTTAAAAATTCTCCAAGCACAGATTCACACCTAAAAAGATGCAAGGAGTACATTTGAAGGTAATTCTATATTTAGAAATGCAACTTAATGTTTTAGAATGCATTAAGAGATTGATTTGTTTTCGGTTTATAAAAAGAGATATCATAAATTAAAGACATGTAACATAGATAAATATTATGGATAAGTAAAACTAATTTTTACCATAAAATTATTTACTTTCTTATTCAAACCTACATAAACCCATTTCTAATTAAAAACTGAAGAAAATTAAATTGCATACTAATACACAGATTCATAGCAGATAAATAAATTTAAAATAGTTTTAAAAACCAACATAATAGATAGAAAACATAGATAAATATTATGGTTACGTAAAAATTTTCACTATAACATTTTTTACTTTCTTATTCATAACTACATAAACTCCCTTCTAATTAAAAACCCAAGAATATTAAACTGCATACTATTAGATTCATAGAATTTCAAAATAGCTTTAAAATCCAACATAATAGATAGATTTAAAATACGTATAGATCAATTTAAAATAGTTTTAAAATGCAGATTTAAAAAAGTTTAAAAAACAAACAAAACTAGGGAAAATAGCTCGTACAATTAAATGATATTATTAGTATAACTATAATCCGTATTAACATTCAATCAACATTAAGTATAATAAACATATCAATCTTTCAGTTCTCAAAAATCATACATTTTGCGGATCTCGGCTAATGGGTCTCCTAAAATCACAAATAAACCGTCTAAGATTTCAGGTAAAAAGACAAGCATGTTGATGTCTGGAACAGAATCCAAAGTTGAAACCTAGAAAAAAAAGGAAGAAGTTTCTAAAAGATAAGCAAATATTATTTTTTAATTTCACGCAGTCTATTATAACACGGAAAGTGGAAAATACATGCACTTAAAATATAGTAGAAACTCAATCAATCATTTCTTATGGAACCCTTCATTGCAACTGATGTAAACTGGAAAAAGACGAATATAGATAAACATAAAATGAAAATATGTAATAAGTAATGGACGTTGAAAACTAATAACTTTGAAACAAATATAAAAAATTCAGTTGGAATGAACACATTTAATCATTTAAAATGCTTGGAAATTTTGATATGAACACATTTTTTTTTTCCTCAGCGCAAACAATAAATTTTTGACAATTGTGACAGATTGCTCTTCATTTTCTGTAAGTACGCGTTATACAGAAAAATCCCCATTATTTTAAACGTCTCAAATTCTCCTTCAAATGTTGGCCCTGGTATTGGTTCCATTTTGCTGTCGTCATTGGAACAATTTAGTACTTCCTCAGTTTCTGAAATCATTTCTTGAATCTACAACACTATAAGTTTCGCATTTTCATCAACTGATGCATAAACATGAATTATACTGCTTGAGATGTTTTTTCCAAACTGAAACAAATCCTCATTTTTTTCGTCATCAATTGCATCAAGAGTTAATATTTTCTTCCCCAAACAAACTAACTTCAATATTTTCCTTAAAAGTCAATATAATTTCTGCCGGCTATTTAACAAAAACAATATTAGAATAGCATTAACGACAGTAATGTTAAAATAAGGCGATACATACAGGAAAACAAAATATACAGGAACAGTGAATCGAAGTTTGACTGTATTAAAAATTAAATTAAGGAATTATTTAAAGTTATTACATAAATTAAATAAGTTAATTAGTTACAGAATTTAAAGTAATAAAATAAGAAATAAGTTTATGTTGAAACAAAAATTATAACACTTATAAATTATATAAGCTACAGAATTTATTGAAGATAAAAAAAAATTACATAGCTAATTTTTTTTAAATGAAATTTACATAAGTAGAACAACAACAACAAAAAGTACTAAGTTATAAGTACTTTCACAACATTTTTCATACATATAATTTAATTCCACAATGATTTAGTTTTACCATACTAAATAAATCTATATGATCTATTTTGAGAGATGCTAGAAAATATGAATTAAAGCCAGTTTAAAATTACGTAACAAAAATGATAAATGAATCGAGTGCAATTTGAAAATTAAAGTGACAGAAAAGTATCGAAAGTGACAATATAGTAAGAAATATGTGTATTTATACCCATGATATAATAAACTGTCGAGTAAAAGGATTCTTGCAACAAATTCTTTCCCTCAATAATGGCATAAATGCTACAAGATCAAATGATGAACTTTCAGTCACTATATCCTAAAAAGAAGAAATCATTAAAACTGTATATGGAAATGGGAAGCAAAAAAAGCATTGCATAATGCATATTTTTAACTGTTGATGCCAACATAAGAGTAGAGCAAACAATGCATTTGCCCTGAGCTCTGCATTCCGAGGATTTTACAGGGCCTATACCTGTTCAAGAAAGATTTTTTTAAACTATTAAAAAAATTTCGAATTTATTTTTAATTTTATTTTTTATATTAAAATTTCAAAGCTTTTTTTGCTATTTCAATCATATAAGAAGTTAACTTAGAAGGCAGTGGTGTGAAAATTATCCACAGAAATTAAAATTAAAAAAAAATAATGAAAGGATATACATAATATAAGCATTATTTGATGATTATTTCAATTCAAAATTCTTGACTTCTAATTATGATCTAAAAATGATCATGGCGTACTATTATTTGAGACAGGCGTTTTAATTTCCTTTCGGAACTACCGTAACAGTCGAGTAATTTTTTTTGCGTACTCACGACTCTGAGATAGTGATAATTCAAAGCTGTAAAATTGAAAACTCATCCTTCTACCTCCCCTACTTCTAAGCTGAGTTACCTGTACTAATTGACTGACCACAGTCATAGGTAAGGGGATTGCCCACTGTGTGCGCCGATTTTCTTTAAAAAAAGGCAAGAAAATACATTGTGTATGTTTTTTACTCACTCACAAAAAAACTATAAAATATATTTTTAAACTCCGAAACAGCTTTACTATTTCAAAATGGTTTTATCATTTTATTTAACATGCATATTCTTATATCTTGATTCAATTACTATGTTGAAAATTTAAACTAATAATAATTTCAGTATGTAAATTTATGAAACCTTACTATGCAGTCATATAAATGTCATTTGTTTAAAGTAATTATTCATTTAAAAATAGTTTTCATGTTAGCTTAAAAATCAAATAAAGGTTGTTAAATTATCTAAACTGATTTGCTGATTCGTGAAACATTCTTATGTGAAAGTAAAACTTTGATCAATTAAATTTTTTTCTTTCAATTACAATTCAAATATTTCATCCACATTTATTTCTTTCAAATACAGCCATCCATCTAATATGCTTCGTTTACAAACTCATTTTTTTAACATTTAATCATTAATTACTTTAAAAACTTGTTAAATACTTATCACAGAATAGATTATTTAACAATGCAAAAAGTTTCTATTATTGCTTTAGAATCGTTGAAGTCATTAAAAAAATTGTGCACAAATTAATCATCAAGCAATGAAAAAAGAAAAACAGTATAAAAATCTAGCAAATCCCAACAGAGAAATAGGGAATGAAAACATCAAAACCAGTTTGAAGTTTCAAATCCATGAACCGCACTCTGGTTATCAGAAATGTACCAGAAAGTTGTAATGGATGTTGGTGCTTCCAAGCTCCTTTAGTCCCTTAATATGTTTTTGTAATCGGTCTACCTTACGCTGAAATGGATATTTTACATTTGCATTTCACCATAACTCACGGTCAGACAAACGTCATTCATTTTTTTAACCTACTAATTAGTCTGCTACATTTTATTTTGAAAAAAAAGAAAGAAAGTAATACAGCCGTTTCGTGAGGTTTTATAGTATATCGATGTACTACGAAATTTTTACGTCATTGTTTCAATTTCATTCAGTGTAGTTCACTCCACTCTATTCACAACAATTTTTTTTCGATAATATTTTTTAAAAAACAAGAGACAAAAAGCTATTAAATAATACAAATTTATACAGAAGGAATGAATCAAAAACCAATATTGCTTTTATAATAAATTTAAGATCTAATAAATTTTTTTTTAAAAAAATGGAAGTTTAAAACTCTCCCCTTATCAGTTTTTCAAAAACACATTTTTGGAAAAATAAGTACTCCAAAAAGAGGAGAAAATAGATACAAGAATTTCAGGTGAAAGAATACCACCTAGCGAGACGGGTAATTAAGAATTAGTCACATTTATCAGACTCTCCCAGTAAAGGATAAACTTGGGGGGAAAAAGTTTCTTTCCTCTCTTACTCGAAGGTATACAGAAACGCTTTTAAACTTATGTGCAGGGGTTTAAGATAACTTAACAACTAAAACAGAAAAAAAGTTAAATTTGAAAGAAAAAAAAAAGACAGCTTTTCTATTTTTTATTATTTTTCAATTATTTCAGAAAATGCTGTTGTTGTTAATTTACGTCGCACTAGAGCTGCACAATGGGCTATTGGCGACGGTCTGGGAAACATCCCGGAGGAGGATCCGAAGACATGCCATCACAATTTTGCTCCTCTGCGGACGGGATGGCACCCCCGCTTCGGTAGCCCGACGACCTGCGCGCACGAAGTCGAGCACTTTACGGTAGCACAGTTTAACGAGGACCAATAACGCACACCCTCGGTCCCTACGCAGACTGATCAAAGTGGTCACCCACCCGCACACTGACCGTAGCCAGTGATGCTTGACTTCGGTGATCTGCTGGGAACTGTGTCTTAACGATCAGTCCACTGCGGGACTATTTCAGAAAAGATAATAATTTAGCTCGCACGTTCAGCACCTTAGCAATTAATAAATTGAAGTGGAGTCAGTTCAAAAGGTGAACAGTCTTTCAAACCTTGTGTTTTTTCATAAAAATTTGCCAGTAACAGGTTATGATTATTCAGGTTTATTAGATAGAACATTTCTAGAACATTTTTGAACGCAAAGATGACATCAATATTTTAAGTAGAAATTTTTTTCTAGATCAAAACTTTGATCAGCTTCCATGAAATTTTGAAGCTGGTTGACTATCCCCATAGGATATGGAGATAGTTAAGGATAAATTTCAAAGAGGATTCATAGAATTGAAAAAGAAGCTGAAAATTCATGGGAGGGAAAACCATTAGGAGAAGTTTATTTGCTAAATAAAGAAATTTTACTGAAAATTAAAAAAAAAAAAAAGAAAAAAAAAGAAATAATAATTAAATTAAACACAGACAGGGATTATGGAGACAATTGTTAATCATGCAGTTTTCTGCATCTTTGCACAATTTATAGTTTAATATAATTTTCTACCTGATCATGAAACAATGTAGTACAAAAAATAAGATAACACAGAATTGGTATTAAATGTGAATATATAATTTGAAGATAACAACTTATGTCTTACCTTCATTAGTCTATCAACTAGCTCAGATCCATTTTTGACATTTTGATCTGGATCAGCAGAAAGCTACTTCAACCAGAATATGCAAAACAAATTAATAAAATATTTAAAAACAAAATTTAATTAAAAGTTTTGTGAAAATATTTCGTTTTGGTTAAAAAAGAAAATAATTACTACCCGACTAAGGGCATCAAATATGTCAGGAAAATATGGTAAAACAGAACCCCTGGCTACTTTCACGATATTGTAGAGAGTTTCACAAGCATAATATCTAACACGGCTATCTTGATCATTGAAACAGGAGAGTGAAGGTTGTACAAGCTCATCAACATACATGGATGTGTCCTAAAAGAAAGTCATTATTTAGTGCTAACCTATTTTCTTTTAATGACACATAAAAATTTAAGTAATTTTTAGCATTAATGAAAACACCAAAGGATTAAAAATGACTGATTAGATTTAAAATGTAAGTTTTGTAGCAAACTTGGATTAAAATAAAGTTTAATGATTGGTTTTGATGATTTAGTTGTAAGGAAAAAGAAGAGTTAAAATTTATGGTATCACTATGGGAAAGATATTTAAAGTGAAAATTTTAAAGTACAAGTCATGAATCACAAAGTTGTCCTGAGGGTGGTTAAATAAATATACTTGAAATATAGACGACAAGTTGCTATGAGCTCTATTGTATAGTTACTTTATAGAACACACTCTATATTTAAATGATGAAAAAAAGAAATTAAAACATTCTAATAGCTATCTAGATCATCATGCCCTTACATTTAAAATAATGAACAAGGTTATATGAAACGTTAATTTTTAAAGTTAAATTATTCGAAGCGGAGATTATTTAAGAAATTTTTACTGTTTTCATACATAAAAATTTATGATTTTCTTACTAGGTTTTTTTTCTTTAAACAATTTTCTGATTATAAATTCATTTAGTGTTATAATTTAGTTGTTATAAATAGTTAAAATTCTATCCTCTAATGGAAGCTAATGTTAGAAAAAATGTTTTTAAATAATATTTTATTAAGCAAAGAATATGTAGTAATGTGTTTAATCTATTCGTTACTGTAGCTTTTTTGAATTTTTGGAATTCTTACAATCATTTATTGGAAAATCTAGAAAAGGATTGGTAGAACTACACATGAAAATTTTAAACATTTAGCTTGTAATGTATGCATACCACCCAAATGAATTTTATTTTTAATAAAAACATTCCATTATAAATACTCCAAAGAAAAATACAAAAACTAGTCATATTTTAATGAACGTTCTTACTTTTCCTAATGCTATGGCTGTCGCTGCTAAACCAATAAGACCACCTTTCCGGCTATTGATGTTTTGAGACCGAGTAAAATCTTGTCCTAAAACACGGAGTAATTTTCGTATCTCCCCTATTTCACCAACTCGAAGAAAATCTCTCACCATCCTGAAATAGTTTTATGAAATTAAATAAAATTTTAGAATCAATAAATAAAAATATAAAATTAAGAAAATTAATGAATCTAACTTTTCGATTTCAAGTGCGGCAGTTTTTCTCTTTTCATATAGCTTATCATTAAGTGCACGAACACAATAAGTACTCAAGGGGGCATAGTCTTTTTCAGACATGTTTTTTATTTTGCTGTATGAAAAGGAAACTCGAAAATATGTATGAATAGATAACAAACTTGACAGTTTACATAGCAAAACTTCAGGAGGCCGAAAATCTAAACCTAAACATGCAGACTACAATCATCGAGTAAAGTTGTTTCAGCTAATGCATGATGCAACAATATGTTTTATTAAGGATATGTTTTTGAAGTTTCAGACTTAATTTAGCTATTATAATTTATAAAAATCATTATAAAACTGTTAAAATGTTCTTAAGTACTAATTTTATTTAACGCTGATAAATAAAAGTTTGCTACTTTTATTACAACATATACTATAACTTCTCCCTATTTATTTGTTTACTTTTTTTTCTGCTTATTTCTCGTTTTATTGAATTCACTGTTCATCTTTCATTAATAATAAAACTGTATTTTTTTTCTGATAACTTTAAAAATATGCACAATAAGGAAACTGTAACGACTTCTTTAACTTATTAAAATGGAAGGTAATGAAATGAACGTGTTCTCACAGGTAAATTCTGGAGAAGTAGTAAAAGGTGATCATTTAACGGAGAACATATCGCGGCAAAATAAAGGTGTATTTGGACATTTTGTTGAGGAATCTACTCTGAGAAATGTTTCATTAGATGAATTAGAAGAAGTTAGTGAGGTTGAATGTGTAACTGATGGTAACATTAGAAGAACACCTAGTTCTGTGAGCAGTGAACAACCTGAAACAGTTGCTGTTCTTGTAGAATGGCATAATAGCTACTTCAGATCATCAGAAGGCTTATTGAGAATTTGCCTATTGGTATGCTTGATTTTAAGAACTTATTTTCAATGAAAATTGATATAAAAATAGTTTAGCGACTTACAGTTGATAACTTTAATTTGCATTATGATCAATTATTAGAAATTCTAAATAAAGGAATATTTTCATATCGGTATCTACGTTTAAATAAATGCCAAGTTTGGCCCAAAAAATTTAAGGAAAAAAAATGCTAGAAGGCCTTAACTTGAAGAGTATGACTCATAGCATACCCTAGGCAAACCTTAACATATTTTTCTGAATTTTTGCAAGCTTAAAATCTTTTTGTTGCCTTGGTGATTGTAGTTGGCTTGAATTGATACTGATATGGAAATATCTAGAGCCCCTCTGTCAGGAAAATGGAAATACCTGAAATTCTTAGTAAATTTAAAAATACCGTTCCAAAACCAGGAATTATCAGGGTCACAGTCAACTTTGAAAAGTTTTGGAGTATTAGCAGTATAAAGTGAATATTTCCGTATTGATATCTGCAGCAAAAAAATTTGCAAAATTTTAATGACAACCAGCCTGTGACACACAAGGAATTAAAGAAAGAAAAAATTCTTCAGAGCAGGGAATCTAATTGAAGGGTACAACTTGTAGCTATCCCTAAACTAAAAATGTAATTTTAATTAATAATTTTTGATGCTTATAAAATCTTTTCGTGCATTGGCGAAGGTAGTTGGAGCTCACAGGAAACCATATTTAAATATGCCTAGTATAATGCTCACACACAACTTTATCAAGAATTTGTATCAATGTATTAATAATCAAACTATTTTATATAATCAATCTTATCCCATAAAACTTTATTCCAAGGTCCTATCATTTGTTTTTCTAGTCTTCAATGCTATTGTAATATACATAATAATGCTTACTTGCTTTGTTGATTTTCTACTTTCTACTGAACAAGCACTTTTTTAACTTCAAATTAGTTTTTTTTTAAAATTAAAAATGTTAGCCTTTTAAAAATATCTGTATTTGAAGCTATAAATAAAATGGTACTTAAGTATTTTCTGTCGACCATTTTTGTCAAATCTTTAAAGAACTTGAAAGTAACTCAAATTTAAATATTTCGTAATTTCTTCGTGCAATAAATTAGATTTGCATGTTGTCTATTTCTTTATGATCCACTATTATGCAAAAATAAATTTGAAAGATTCTGAAATGACTTAAGTGTGATGTTGGCGAAAATGGTCAACGAGATAATAAAACTAATATTGAATTTATTTGTTGTTTCTAATGCCATTTGCTATATACCAGCAAGTCTGCTTGGTTGAACCTTGCGAATTTAAGGCAAATGGTGCGTTTCTGTTTTTTTCAGTGGCGCCATCTATGACGAAGAATATGACTTCAGCCTCATACACACCATAGCCGTTTATAGGGCAGATTCATTCATACAGTCATTTATTAATCCGCATATCATAGTTTTGAGCTACACCAGAGAATGATCAATCTCCAATTCTCGAAGTTATTAATTAGTTATAAGAACATGGATTTTGTGACCTGACAGATTTAGCATGCCCCAGTCACCATTTACTACATGAGAAATTTATTTGATGAAGGTTTATTGTTTAATATTAGGATAAATTATGATATAAAAAAAACTATTTAAATCGAAAATTTGAACGATTTAAAAAAAATTAAATTGACTTTTAAATTCTTAATGTAAATCAAAACATTTATGTAATTTTTTAAATTATGATTAAAAATGTCTTTATTTTAATCCTGGAAATTTTCATGTTTGCTTGATTCTTGAGACTGTAAGTTTTTTTTGGAAAGTGGCCAATCTACATTTCCTTCTTAGATTTTAACCTTTGAAGTTTTAATATTTGTATGTAATTTAAAAATGTTATTATACTTAATAAAATATTTTGTGTTTCATATAGACATGCTGCTCTATAAGTTTAGGCTGCGTTACAAATGCTGGAGAGGTTTCTTCAGACGTTTTGGATATGCCATTCTCTTCATCTATCCGTGCACATATATTTGTTACAGTATTTGGAATTCTTTTGTCACTTTCCTTCTTTATTCTGGGGGTTACTTCCATTATTGAAAGCTTTCCAGTCTATTGGAATATTATTGTAAGTGATTATTTTGTTTTTATATTGTTTGCTCTATTTGCTAGCAGTGTTTTCATTATAGAAAAAAAAAATGGGTGAGAATTTCTCACCCTTTTTCAAAAACAGGGTGAGATTTCAAAAAGTTAAGTGAGATTTCTAAAAACTAAAAAAACACGAAAACTCTTGAAAGAAAATCATTTCTTTAATTATAATACATTTTTAACGTCTTCTATTTCCTAAAGCATTGAATATTTTTGGTGCATCATCATAGAAGATTTTGCCTTTACAAGGTATTTGTCCATCTTACATAAGTGCAAAAAAAAAATTTAACGTCTTACATGAAGAAACCTTACCTTCTGTAAGCACGTGGTTGCAGAGAAATGTGTTCTGAAAGGGGTTCCGTGGCTGTGTTCTGTTGTTCGAAAAGGTTTTGAACAATACTTGTAAATAGGGAAGCTAGATAATGGGGCAGATGTTGAAAATAATGAAAGGTCCAGGAAGAAAAGTGAAACGGATTTTATTTTAAATGGCGTAATTCGAAGCTTTTTCCAAAATGCGAGAAATTGGCAAATTTAGAAATTGATTTATAGGATGTGCGAATTTCTCTCGGTAATAATTTTTTAATGCGAGAAAGGAAAAAAATATGTGAGATTCTCGCGCTGTAGTGAAAACACTGGCTAGTTATTATTGTTTGTTCCTTATTATTGATTGATAAAGTATCCAGAAATGTATTTAAAAGATGTCAATGACTTTTTTAAAAAAGTTTGAAAAGAGATTTTCTTGTAATTGTACTTGTTCCTGTGAAATGCTATAGTTAAAATATATCTGCTTGGATGCTTCTTGTTTTTGTCCTTCTTTATTTATTTTTATTTTCTCATTTGCAAATTCTAGATTCTAACCTAAGCTAAGTGAACATTTTGGCACAGGTTTTGTAATTGGTATTTAACGAGATTTTCTCATGAAATGCTAATTACATGCCAAATTATGGCTACGCTTTCTCAATAGTAAAGGTGCCTGTCTAAAGTTTAGAAGAAAAAAAAGAAAAACTATTTCAATATATTTTTTTCAAAGCTGTATATTTTACCATTTAGACACGTGCTGTTAATGAATCAGACTAGTTCGACCTTTGTAAAAAGATTATGAAATTCCACCCTTTACAAAGAATATGTAATTAGTAGGAATTTAAAATTCAACCTTCATGAGTTATAAAATTCTAGTCTTATGTTTACTGAAATATGACTTATGACTATTTTAATAAAGTACTATTATTCTAAGTATTATATTCGAAATTATCCTTTCCACCAAGGAGGCTTGTGTTTGTGAGCATCTGCTTGGTCATTAATGTGTTAAGTATAGAAAAAAAAATGTTTTTATTTAATTTTTATTGTTTTTGTGTTGATTTGAATTTAGTATTTAAAAATTATCAAAGTAAATCAAGCTGAGCAAAGGTAAGATTTAAATACAAAGATAAAGGTCTAATATTTTAGTCTAGAAAAGCAGTGTATCTTAAGGATTAAATTCCAAACCATTCTTTCTACAAAGGAGGTTTGTAAGCCATGTGCTTGGTCATTATTGTGTTAGTTGTTTTTATCTAATTTATAATTGTTTTCGTGTCGATTTGAATAAAAAAAAAACTATTGAAGTAGACCAAGCTGGGTAAAGATCAGATATTTTTACTTCTAGTATGGTAAAGTTGTTTATGGGAAGTATACATCTGTGAAATTTCTATTATAACGAAATTAAACTTAAATTAAAGAGCATAGTTGAAGAAAATTTCAGACACTCTACAAATTGGCCACCTGATTTGCCTCTAAGGTAAAACATGTCCCATTTAAGTTTATTTACTTTTAAACTAACAGCACTTTCTCATGATTTGTTATTTAATGGTTAGGTTAAAAATCTTTTTTTTTTTTAAATTTTAATAATTTTTTTCCTCTATTTTTTAAGAATTAAAAAAAGAATAATTGATTTTTATTATATTTTTTATTTAAATGAAATGTATTGTTTAAAAAGTTTACAAGCTTTTAATTTAAATCAAAAATTTTTAAATTTTAATAACAATTTTTTTAAAAAATCTTGTAATTTAAGTTTTAAATTACAATGTTTTTTAAGATATTTGTAATTTAAAATTTAGTTTAAATTCTGTAATTCTTTCAAATTTATAATTTAAGGTTTAAATTTTTAATTTAAGATTAGTTTGAATTGTAAATTTTATAATTTAAAACTTAATTAAAGTTTTGTATTTTTTTTAAAATTGTAATTTAAATTAAAATTTTGTAATTTTTTTAAAAAATGATCCATATATTTTAATTAAAGAATAGAAAAATTAAATACTTAATTTTTGTTTTTAAAAATTTAAATTGAATAAATTATATTTAATAGCTATCAATTTTTTTAGAAAAGAAAATTAGAGTGAAAATTCAAATGTCTCAGCTGGAATTTGAACTCTGGACCTCTTTAGTATAAGGTATACAGCCTAACTGTTAACCCCACAAATGCACATGAGCTGGAAAGTTTTGTTAGTTTAAAAGTAAATGAGCCAGCTTATTTTATCCAAGGGGCAGATCAGATGGCTAATTTGTAGATTTCACCCAGGTTTTTTAATTTAATTTTGTTTTGATAGGAACTTTTTAGATGCATACTTCCTTTGTTAGTAAAATGAAATAATTTGACCAAAATAAAAATCTAATTTTCGTGCTGGGTAAAGCTGGTAAAGAAATCTGAAATTTATTTGCATTTATGTATCTTTAGTTATTTATTTACATTTATATATCTAATGGTTAATTAATTTAACAATCATTGGGAACTTTTTAAATCATGAAACGTAAAAATTTTATGAATGCTTTTAGATGAGGTTCAAAGGGTAAAACTGTCTTTTAATTTGTTTTTTAATTTTGTCATTAATTTCAGGGAAAAAAAGTATATTATAATCATACTCTTCCATTTACGAACATTTGCATTCATAATCAGTACTTAATTAATTAGGTTATTTATTTAATGCTTTTAGGACGCTGCTCTCCATGGAAGTTTATGTGCCCTTTTACTCTTTACCTCAGCAATGCTTCTTCATGCTGAACATTTTGCTCGCAATGCAGAAATATTAATTTCTGAATGGACCAAGTTACAGTTATCATTGGCTGCTGTAAGTTCACTGTTGTTTGGTGAAAAATTTAATTAGTGTTTTACTTTTTCTAAAACATAAATTCGATCTTCTTGCTTATTTTTTTTTGTTATTATATTTTGTTTTAATCATTGAATTTTTCAGGTATTTGGCTTCCTTGCAACCTTAATATGTGTTTTCATTACAATTACACGTTCCTGTGCAAGCAAAACACCCTCTATTCCAGAAGACATAATGTTGACCTCACTTAGGTCTAGTTAACCTGACATTTTTCGTAATTATGTTTTTTAGATATATACAAAACTGCTTTATTGAAGTTATTGTTTTGGATCATAGCTATAACTGTTCTTCTGCTCTACAATATTTATAATCTTGTGGTGCCATACTTTGTGATCAAATTGTGTATTATGTGTAAAAATGTATCAATGCTTATCTGTGTTTGAATCTCATGTGTTTCTTTTTATTGGAGATTATATACTCTTAAATATTTACTGAGCTGCTACTTTACTGGAGGAAAAACAAAAAGTGGTGGCAAAATATTTTGTGCTGTGAGGAATAACACATAAGTCGTCATTATAGTTAATTTATAACATACATATAAGGTAAACTTCCTGGTTATCTTTTTTTTTTTGTAATGATAAACATTATAGTTTGAAAGTAGATATGGAAGGACATTAACAACTACGGGATAAGTATTTTTAATGAAATTTACATACCACTCAACCATGCACAAGTGCTTAGCCACATTTTTCAGGGCTCCATCTTTTAATAGCCATGAAGGAATGCTATGTTATATGAATCAAAATCAGATTATATAAATAGAACCTGAGTTAATACTCTTCTCTTCGAACTTTAACTCTAGTGAAAGAATTTTCAGCCATGACAGATTTAACATGCACTTTTCTGCATACATTGGGTTGTTCAGAAAGTAATTTCGTTTTATCCCAATAGAGGACATTATTGTATTGTCTCACAGCCAAATTCACCTGTACAGAAAAGTTTTCAAATGTGGCTAAAATTAAACAAATTAAGTACATCTTATATAAATATCTGGCGCTTTAAATATCATGGGAAAATAAAACTTCTGGATTTGAGCTAAGAAATAACAAAACAAAATAAAAAAAATAGGTAGATAATTTGACATGCCCTTTCCCATTTTATTCATGTTAAAAAAATTATTCCTCATAGCAAAGATTCCCATTAGAATTATCTTTAAAATTGAGTAGTGCAAAAACTATTCCCAATCCAAAAAACGACTAAAATGACAATTGGAATACAAAAACAAACTTGAGCAATTCTTAAGATACTTAAAGGGTCAATATTTAAGTAAAGGTACTTGCATAGAATTTTTCTTCATAAGTTTTTTATTTAAATTTTTCACAAAAAATCTGTTGTTGACTTTTTTTGTTTTTTTTCACTTTAAAGCACCTTTTTGTCACTTGTGATTGAATTTTTTTAAACAATATTTTGTCGCAATGTGATACATTGTTAAGATATTAAATAATATTGCCTATATCATAGCTTATTTGTCTTACCCTTTTATTCTTCCTCCCTTTCCTCTTAAACAAAACCAAATTATCTTTCTACTATTTGTTCATCAATTAGATTTTCAGAACCAGAATCATCACAATTCTTACATCATCAACATTATTCTAATTCTTGAAGCCCTTATCTCCATGTATCTTTTGCACATTTAGCTATAATGTTTAAACAGAGATTTAATAAATGATCCGATCGTGCAGTAGGTTAGGGCATACTTTCACCACTTTAGGGCATACTTTCACCACTGGCAGATAGCGATGGATTGTGAGATTGAACCTGGTGGTAGACTGAACAACCAACATATATTGGGTTGTTCGGAAAGTGATTTCATTTATTCCTTGTGAAAATAAAAGACGATTTTTTTACAGTTAGTAAAGATTTTATTCAATTACATATTGTCCGTTCTAGTCCAATACCTTTTGCCGTCTTCGTGGCAGTAGCATGATTCCTAACTCATAAAATGTTTGATCTTTCCTGACAAAAAATTAATCCAAGTGATCTCATTTGAAGTAAAGGTATTACCACCTAAAACTTTTTGTAGAGGCTCGAACAAATATTATAGACAACCCAATTCTTATCTACCGGGTTGATGCCCTTCTAAAATGGATAATTTTCTTTACGCTTGAAAAGAAAATCATAGACGTCTAATGTGACAGCACAAAATTTTTTTATAAAAACATGAGGAATGCACATATTGAGCTTTGATAATAAACCTAATGATCATAAATAGTCGAATTCAACAAATTTAATCTCTCAGCGTATAACAAGTTGTTATTCACCAGTTTGCATCAATGAATGTATTTATGGTGTCCACATCAACCTAATTTGGGGAAGTGCATTTTCACGCATATTAATCGAAATTTTGCCAAATCAAAAGTTTTTAAACCAGTTTTGGCACTCGCATTAATACACCTTTTTCAAACACATCAGATAAATTTCTTTTTGTTTGCACAGCATTTTTACCTCTTTGATTGTAAAAAAGTGAAATATGCCAAAAATGCTACGTTTCACTTTCTTTACTTGAAAGGGCATCAGCCAAAAGCTACTGATATTATCAATCGAACTTTTTCACAAATTAGCCTTCTTATATCAGCTTTTAAAAATTATAACGATTCATCTGTTTAAGGTGTTTGTATGTAGTGATGGACAAATATTATAAGTCCAGGAACAGGCATTTGACCCCAAGGCTATGATAGCTGGTGTCTCATTCATAGGTTACTTACAAAGAGCAAAGTCATCTATTTCCAAAGTCATTCATACTCCAAAAGTTTCTCACCATATGTACACATACAGGAAATCACAATTTTTTCTTCTTCATTTTTTAAATTATTTCTGATCAACCTGTTCCTATTTTAATTTCTTATTTGAAAATGTTCTGTTTACTTACGTTATTATTTTTTTACAGGAAGTATTGTGGAGAATTAAAGAAATTTACTGTGTAAAATAAAATTTTCAAGGCAGTGGATTACACATTATGCTACTTTTTTATCTCTTCATTTCCCCTATTTAAAAATAGTCTAAAATGTAAGTGCACTAAAAATGTCTTGATTTTCTTTAAAACTGTTGTTCTTGTTTTTATTTTGAACGCTATGAGACCTGTACATTTAGAAATTTTAAACTAACTTAAAGACTAAACTTCAGAAGAGATTTTCTCTGTGACTTAATTATATACACCACCTTTATTTTATTCCAGATAAGTAGTAGCCTTGAATTTTACATAGCTGCTATTAACTGTAACCTGCAATGTTCATTATGTGTGCATTTATATGACAGCTTTTTCATAAATATCAGAGCATAGCTCACACTTCCTTTCATACATATAACCTTTTGCTGTTTTTATAGAGATCTTCAAAAGTTTTAATGATACAAATAATATTAATTGATTGTTATATTCGTAATTATGATAAAACTTCTCGAATGATAGATATATTTTCTAACAATTATACTATTTGAAATTGAATGTATTTAAATGTTAAAAAAGACATTGTTTTTAAGGTCTGGTATCAAGGAATGCTAAATATCTACCTACAAATGATTTTTAGATATGATGCTTTCATTTGAAATTAAGTATTTTATTTACTTTATAATGGTCATGCAATTATGCTACTAATAGTAGTTTTTGAATCATAATTATACTTCACTTTGATAAAAAGTATCAATATAACTTTTTTGTAGTGACTATTTTCAATTAAGCCATTTTGCATTTTTTTTGAAAAAAAGTATTATTTTTATTTTGTGTTCTGATTTTATTTCATAAGTTTGTGTTAGTCTTGTTTATCTACCTTTTTACTTCAGTTTTCATTTTTCAAACTCATATATATTTTACATTAGATTATTAATTACGAGGAAAAAAAATATGTGAAAGATGATTTATTTATTGCACTTTCTCGAAGTAAAAATGTTTGCAATGTTCAACTTTACACACAATAAACTTTCTGATACCTTATTTATCTTTTTTTTTTCAAATGATGAATCTAAAATGACTTAAAAAAATTATTTGCTCTGGAAATAAAATTTTTTTTTTAGGTTCTTTAATATATATATATATATTTATAATCTATTGAAGAACATTGCAAGGTTAAGATTACATAATTCTCCTTACTTTTAAATGAGTTACAAGTTTTAAACAATAGATATTTTATTTACATACATTTTATGCATTACAAAATAAACAATTTGTGACCTTTTAGTTTATAAATAAGACTGGCTACTTATGCATTTAATACATTGTGTTGGGCTGTATTTATGTAGTGTATGTGCTCTATGGTTTTTGTTTGTTAAATTATTTAAAAACTTATAGGTTATTGTTAAGGTGATACTGATCTTAGATTTTTAAATCGTCAGTAATCATTATATTTTTTAAAAAAATTCTATCTCCTAGATATTTATAATTTTTTTCAAAAATTTATTTTACTGGCATTTTGTTTCAGAATTGATAAAATATTTTGTTGAAAACGGGATTGAATCTTTCGGTTATTGTTTATTATTTTAAAACTTTCTTTTGTGGGGAGATTTCCTAAAACTTTTTCTAATTGGATATTTCAATAATTATTGCACAATAATCATTGTTCTCTCATTTTTTTATTTATTGAAGTGTACCGAAATCAAAATATTGAAAAAAATGCACATGAGAAACAAAAAAAAAAAAAAAAAAATCGGTCTTCTGTTTAATTTTTTTTTTCAAAAAATTTACTGCATTTTTCTATTGAATTATTTAAGGATATTTGTTTAGTAATCGTTTTATTTATTTTAACTTAGATTATTTCTTTTCATAGTATCTTTTTTTCCTCATTGTGAGTTGATTATTGCTTATGATTAAAAACTATTTTTTTATCCATATTTTTAATAATTCTCTATCGTGATAACTCAATTATTTTATAACGTAATGTGCCAAATATTTTATTGCTTGCATGCACTTATTTTTTGTTTTTCTTATTGTACATTTAATTTACTTAAAAGAAATATAATTATGTTTTTTTTTTTTTTTTTAAATCCTCAACTTAATTTTCAAATTGCAAACTCATTTTCTGGTTATTCAGAAGAAAGTGGTGCTTGTAGAAACAGCTATTACTTCAGTTTAAATGTTGAGGGATATTTAAGATAATACATTTACGTTAACTTTGATCAATGTAAATGTACAATTGGTTTATTTATTATGTGGTTTATAAATTTTCTTTCATTAATTATTTAAAAAAATAAAAAAACCTTTTTGAGACAATATCAGCCATGTTTCCATTCCTAATTTGGTCTATATATTATTGTGTTTAGTGTATATTGCAGTTCAATTAAAATTTTATATTTTAGAATTGATTTTAGCCCCCATAACAGTATTAGTAATCTGGGCTAGAAATTAAACATTTGGTAATCAGTATTATATTTTGATGAATAATATTTCTATTATAATCATAAATTTTTATTCAATGTTCCATATTGTTGTTGAATGTATCCTTAGTTTCATTTGTAATTTGAAGTACTGTTTTTGTTTTCTATTTCCTCATTAATTCTATTGTCTTCTTTTATTTATAAGTTTTTCTTAAACTTTTAATTTTTTCAATGTTTCTTTAGTTTGAATTAAGCATTACTTTCTCATTAACTAAATGAAATAAAATGTTTTTGTTGCTGAAATTTTAGAAAATTTCTTTAAATCCCTACTCTACTATTATAAAGAATTCAAAGTAATTTGTTCATATTAATTTTGTCAGTGTTTTCCTTACACAAATATTAGATAATGTTTTACATAAATGAGTTAATATATGTTAATAAATTAAAATGCTAATTGTAATTGTTTTTCTCAAAAAATGATGAATATGGAATAAATGATAATTTCAAAGCATTAAAAAATAATTTCAAATTTTACTAACTTGATATACCTGCATGCAAGCCAAAAAAAAAAGAGGAGCTTTTATAAATTTTTAGTGAAGAAAATTAATTAAATTATTTTTTTTTACAATGTATGTTTCAATATGTTTTATAAATGCCATAATATATAATTTTGACTTTTTTGTAGATTAGAATAAAATCTATGTCTGAATTGTCACTTAATGTTCTTGTTTATTGTAATTTGTTTAAATAGTATATCAAAAATACCGGTTTTCTGATTTGAATTATATATTTTATTTTCCCTTCCTTCAAGTAGTTTTTTTCCAAGGACAATAATTAAAAAAAAACACATGTTTATACTACTAAATGTACAAAACTATTATTGTGAAGCTGTTTTCTTAATTAGGTCAGATATTGTTACGACTTCAATCAAAAATAAATTTTTGAGATAAGTGCATATAAACTTTTTAACTAGATTTTTTTTTATGTCATTACAATTTTGTAATTATTGATCGAAGCAATTTTGACACTCTTTACTTAAAAGAACTTTATTATTTTTTTTTTAACTTTCTTAGTCATAAATTTCGATTATAAATCATTATTTTAAATATAAAGTAAAAACTTGAAATTAGCTAGTGTCTTGTATAATTTGACAGACTGGTGAATGATAATGCAGAAGATTTTAATTTGATTTGAGAAGCTTGTGTTCTACTATTTATGAGATTATTTATGGTTTATTTGTTGATGTTAAAAACTAAAAATTTATAATGTATTATTAATTAATGAACTTATTTTTAATTGTATTTTATTAAAGTCTTAGTAAAAAGTCAAACTTCAAGATACTGAGTTTAAAGATCCTAAATATGTTAAAATATAAATCACAATTTTTAATTATTACCAACATTTCAGCGTACAGGTATTATTTTATAACAAGTTTTTTTTAAAACTTATTATTATATTCAGGTTAGTTAACCTTATTGTTATGTTGTATCCAAGTTAAAGACTTCATTTGACTTTTTTATTTATTTTATTAGGAAATTGTACATTGTTTTTTAAAAAAACTTAAATTCTCCATGAATTTTGTGTGTCATATTGGCAATTTTTTGAGATTTATTTACAATTTAATGTATTGAATGTTTATTTTGTTCTAAATCTGAATTAGAATTGTTCATCATGTTTATTTTAGCATTTTTTATAGTACTCTGTGGTACAAAATAAGGAGTGTTTCATTGATATGATGAAAGTTGTTTATTGTAGAGTTTTAGTTTTGGTTGCTTTTAGCTTTAGAATTATTTATTTTAACTGTTTTATGTTTTTTAAAAGCAATTTTTTTTACAATTATATGTTTTGAATTCATTTGTTTTATGTCCTCTTAAATGTTTATTTTTATCTGATATTTTTAGCTTGTGTTATACTTTATTTTTTTCTCAGTTTCATTGCACTGATTATAAAATGTACCTGTTTAGTTTATATAACTTTTAAGATTTTTTGAATGTTTACATCTTTGTGTTTACTTGTGCTGTGTTTAAAATTGTAATTAAATATATTACCAGAAGGTATTTTAAACTGATAATTTCACATTTTAAACTTTTAATACCTATATAGACGAATTTAAAGGAAAATTGTTATTTTTTATTAAACAGTTTAAAAAAATTTATACATCTTTTTTGTAATATTTGACATTTTAAAATCTGCTAGTTTCAGATTTTTTTGATTAAATATCAAACTATTTTTTGAATCTTTGTTTGATAAAAGATATTTCTCTATAAGCACCTTATTGCATAATTTGAATTACTTTCTTTTATTATACTAATTTCTAAATGAACTTTTCTTTTGCTATGACAAATTTTTGAAATAAATTGTTATTTATTCATATATCTACTTATAATTACTTGTTTAAATGATTAATACATGCTGAAATTATGTGGCAAACTTGCATATTTTTTGTTGTTCATTTATTTCAGAAAAATATTGGGTATTATTAGTTTTTATAATTTTTGTTTATAACTTGTTATTAATAATTAAACTAACTAACTTGTTATTTATAATTAAAATATCTGTTTCATGTATACATTTTCAAATTATACTGAGGCAGAATTTACGCTTATTTATAGTTGTGATATAGTTTTCTGTGTATTTTATGACTAGTTTTTATATTTAATCAGAAACAATTTGTACTTGAAATAATACTTGAACAAAAATCGTTAAAAAGCTGCTGGAACTTTTGTTCCAAAGTTTTTTGTGTTGCTCATTATTTCACTTATTAAAATAAGGGAGTACAAGAGAGTCTAAAATTATTGTACTATTACAATAAATGAATTTTTCTTTCAGTACTGTTTCTAAAAATTTTGAATACTATCTAAAAGTATTTTTAAATGTGTTATATGTAATTTACTTTTGCAATAAAATAAATTATATTAAAGCCATAACTTAAAGTATTTCCTTCCTTTTATTTTATTTATTTATTTGCATATTTTCTTTGAATATCCATTCATGTTGAATTAGCGCATTAGAATGCTAGGCATACTCTTAATTTTATTTTTTCTGATATATGTCTGCTGCCATGTCATTTAGACCAGAAATTGATTGTGAAAATTTTCTCTATTGTTACATAATGAAAAAAGTAATTACTTTATTGTCTAACAGCCAAACAAAAAAGACAAGGTGTTTGTTTTACAGATAATATTGCTGCTGTAATTTTTTTCAGAAATATAATAGAAATAAATGTATAATTTAAAGTAATAAAACATAATGAAACCCTTTATAGTTAAATATTATTGAATTATAAATTCATCACTGATATTTGGTTATTTCAAAATGTTTTTATGGTCCATTCTCCAAAAACTGTGGCATTCGGGTCTCTTGCTTTTTTTGCAATTTACTTTTCTTAAAAAGGTTTTTATTTTAAAAAAAAAAAAGCTTTTAAAGCCGTTCATTTCTAGGTCAAATATATATTTAACAAGCATTTAATTTTAATGTGTGAAATGGCATTTCTGTCTCGTCTTTAACGATATAATCAGATATTCAAAGTAAATTTTCAATATAAATTCAAAACAACAATCAATGCATGTTGTGCATATTTTATTTGCTATATATTAAGATTATTTGAAATGCATTATAAGTCCTTCATTAGTCTTTTCATAATTCCAATTTTCTTTATAAAAACTGTCTCTTAGTTCGCTTGTTACTACTGTCACTCACTGCAAATATCAATTGACTATTTAAGACATTATTTAGATTGTTTAAAATAAATAGGAATCAATCATTTATATGATCTCCTAATTCTTCATATACACATGAAAAATATTGAATTTTCAGACTATAAGTTAATTATTTTTGCATTAAAATAAACTAGAACATAAAATTATTTTTATTAATCCTACTGCCCTTCCCTCCTATAATGTATTTATTTTTATGATTATTATTTTTGTTTTATCATTCATAATCCTTCTAAGAACTATATAAAAAACATTTTATGGTATCATTAATTCAATCCAGGCTTAGGCAAAATATTTTTTATAATTTTTTCACTTCTGGCTCTGTCATTATTGTCTCCTCAAAAACTTTCATGGTGTGGACAAAAGTGACTATTACAGAAACATTCACATAAATTGATAATTTGTAATGATTATTTTTTTTTGTATAAAGTATTTTCTAAATAATATATTTAGAAAGCAATTTAAAGTGAAACTATTGAATAGTTTATTTTTTGTTATATCAGGATTATATTCTATACTTATATATTCTGAGTTGTATCTGTATCTTTCCAGGAAAATTGCTACTATGCTATTTTATACACAATTATAAAAATCGTTTATCTAAAGATAATTTTATGAAAAAATATATTTTAGTAAATATTTATTATTTTTTATTATTTTATTTAATAATAGTTGAACAAATTTTGAATCATAGGGTATAAAAATTTTTACATCATTTTATAGTATTTAATTTTACATGGTAAAATTTAAAATTGGTTGAATAGTCCTTGAGAAATTGAATTTTAGAAAAATCGTGTATTTAAAACTTGATTTCTCAGAAACTTTTCAACCGATTTTGCACAAACTTTGTATTTTCCAATGTAAAATTAGAAACTTTAAAATGATGTAAAAAATTTTATACCTTAGAATTCAAAATTCTTTCGACTATTATTAAATAAAATAAATATTTACTAACATTTATCTTATGCATAATTGTGCGCCCGAAGTTCTCAATTTGTTTAAATAGTTCTCAAGGTATGGCGAAATACGCAACAATTAAAACTCTTTTGACCAAGCTCTCAAGACCATATTTCCCCGTTTGCGGCTACTCCCTATATTTTGTTTTGGGGGTCAGAAATCCGAATCCGTCGAAAAATAAGGTATGTTTATTAAAAAAAAAAAAAAATTGTGCCTGATTTCGTAACTTAAAATATCATCTGCACTAATTAATTAGAATATTTGAGGCCACCCCATTAAACCATTAAGATGGAGCCCTAGAACATAAAGATCCGATCGTTAGATCAAACGTTTCAGGATGGTCCGTTTTTTTTGGCACACTGTACATAGATTAATTTTATTTATAATTGGTTTAAAAAAAACTTCCCAAGTCATGTTTAGCCTTTCTTGAATCTCACGCTTTTTAAAGAATCGCCCTTTTGTATTCTTTTTTGATTCTTTTCCTATTCTGACGCGTATTGATAAAACTGAAACATGAACTTGAACAGCATTAGCTACTTCAAGTCACCATTTCCTTGCATTGTATTCGCTGTTAACTTACAATACTAATAGTTGTCATTTTTACTTATTTTACGTTACACTTTCTAGATTTCTTTCTTATCGCTATCTCGGCAGTGCATTAACGTAAATTTAAATAAAATCTGCGTCATCACCATTTATTTTAACGATTTTGATAACCATGTATATGGTTTTAATAGTGGTCGTTTTTAAATTCACTGCTTTACTTCTGCTGACATTCAATTTTACCTCAATCGCGATTGGGTCTGAACTTCCAGTTAAATGGCATTGGGAGCACAAGGATTCATCTCAGCAATCAGCAAGCACTAAAATTAGCATTTTCACTTTACCCCCTATTTCACTTCTTATTCCCATGATGCTATTAAACTAAAACGGAGCTTATTTTTTTTTAACCGTTTCGGAATGCGATAGAAACAAAAATGTGTGAATGTTTACAATATTTTTCTATTGTTGACTAATATAAATGACAGTTATTTATAATATGAAAATAATGACTAATTGAAGCAAATAATGACAAATTGAAACTGAGCTCTTTCAAAAGATTTCAGTTAATTTACAATGCCAATCAATTGGGTATACTATAGCCTACGTCACAGGTTGTGTTATTCCTACTAAATTTAACCCATGAACGGCATTTTCTGCGAGCCTAACTTCAAGCCACAAATAAACAAACGAAGTGTTTGATCGTTTAAATAGCTGCTCGCCAGATTTTATTGCATTATAAAGAAAAGTAATTGATATTCGATTTTTGATTAATAATTGATTTATGTGGATAGTGGCATAGAATTTAGCATTGCGTCATGGTAAATGTTATTCCTACTAAGTGGAAGTAGTTTTTTTTTTTATATTATACCCAATTAAATTACTGACTGAAAACGATTCTAGGCAAACTTGTTCATCATTCATTTTTCTTAAATGATAAAATAGCAACGACATTTTTTCCCCATATAAATCACAACTTTTATTTTGTGGTTGAGTTTATTCAAATTTGATATTGATAGTGAAGCATTCTTTTTCGGTGTTATTTTTAAGCAATAATAGGCTAATTGACTTTTTTTTAGAAGATTAAAACGAAATATGTTGCTTTTGGCAAACATTGCATTTTTTTTAAAAAATCAAGCAATAGATCATTTGATCAAAAGGAGAATAACCAAAGACTTGATTCGAATGGCCAATATGATTGATTGTCTACATCAAGATGATGTCGAACTTTATATTGATAAGTAGGTAATTTCAATTAAATTGTTTTACTCTTTATTTTAATTTTTTCGCGATGCACACGAGACTAAAATTCATTTACTTTTGTTGCTGTTATAAAAATAAATAAATATAGAATGAATAAATATAGAAAAAATTTACAGTTTCCGAAATTGCTTATAAATATAGAATACACACTGTAAGATTCTATCGAAAATCTTAATTATCAGGTGATACTATACAGCTTTATTAATTTTAAGTGACTGAAACCGGTTTGCACTTGCTTACGTTAGTTTATCAATTGGTTAAATTAGACGATATGTAATATGAATTTAGCGATAAGATAAATTTGACAATATATTATATAAATATAGAATATTTATTATATCAAACATTATATTGTTATATTATAATAATTAGATCAAATTATTAGACGCACTGTAATTAAATGATTTACACGAGTTTATATGCAATACTTTTATATTTAAGCATACATGTAATAGGTTTTTATTCAGGAGATTTTTTATATACTTATATGCTTCCTATTTGTAGTTATTTTTAACGTATTGCATTACAATGTTAACCAATTGATACAGGAGCGTAAACAAATGCAAACCGGTTTCATCCGAGTAAAGACAATACAGCTGTATAGCACCTGATAATTATAATTTTTCATAGAATCTTATAGTGGGTTTAATAATATGGCCAGGGACTGTATAAGTTTGCATCTCGCATGTTAACTTAAGTAAGGGACATCATTTAGACAATGGTAATTAAGCTATTCTGGTGAGGTATAAAATTTTACGGTAGTTTGTAGGTATTTTGTCAATTAAGCAGAAAGCCATATAACCCTTTAAGCATCACTACTAATTGACAACCAAAAAGTTTATTATTTAAAAAAATGTCAAAAAACAAATTTTTTTTTTTAAACAATAATCTTTTTCTTGTACAATCATCTCTCATGCACTCAGAGCGTAAATAATTGTATTCATAGCTTGTACAGGGCTGATTGTGCTCCGGAAAAAAATCCGGATTTCCGGATTTTTCGCTAACCGTGATCCGGAAGTTTCCGGAGATCGAAGGTTCAGACGTTTCAAAAAATTCCTTGATCACAAAAGTTTCCAGAAATCAAATTTTCAAAGGTGGAACTTAAAAACACAGTTTATTTTATTTGTTTGTAAGGGAGAGCCAGAAAGATACTTTATAAGCTTATATTCAAGATTAATAGTCATTTTGTATCAGTAAATAGTTATTATAATCATAAACTCAAAAAAGAAAGACATATTTGTAAATTTCAATTACTTCTCCAGGTCATCTTAGGTATGTGTAAAATTTTAAATATAATTTAAGTAAACTGAGAAATATTGAGAAAGAGGAAAAAACCTTGTTTAAATTTTTTTCGCTTTAAACTTTTTTTTTTTTTACTCAAGAAATTTTCCGGAATTTTAACTTGGGCTCACAATCACCCCTGACTTGTATGACTAATAATCTTTCTCTTTAATTTATATTTATTCGTGACCGTAATAATAGTTATATTTCGAAATATTATCATGCTATCATAAAAGATTAATTTAATTATTTTATTAATATAAAATTTTAGAATATCTGATAACTTAAATGGAAGCTGCTTAAGGTAAACACTTGTTTGAATCGTTTTGGCAAATTTCTGTCATTGAATCTGATTGAAGAATTAAACTAAAAACTAAATATTTTGGTCATCGAATGGGTTTATTATAGGTTAATAATGTGACTTCAATTCATTGCTAAATATTGTCTAATTAGAAGTTAGGATTTTCAGATATTTACTCTTTCTACGCCAAAGTACGTAACAATGAGGTCAAAACAACGAAAATACATCGTTATATCTTTAAGATGTCCCGCAGTGGACTGATCGTAAAGATACGGCTCCCAGCAGATCACCAAAGTCAAGCATCACTGGCTACGGTCAGTGTGCGGGTGGGTGACCACTTGGATCAGTCTGCGTAGGGACCGAGGGTGTGCGGTATTGCTCCTCGTTAAACTGTGCTACCGTAAAGTGCTCGACTTCGCGCGCAGGTCGTCGGGCTACCGAAGCGGGGGTGCCATCCCCTCTTCAGAGAATCAAAATTGTGATGGCATGTCTTCGGATCATCCTCAGGGATGTTTCCCAGACCGTCGCCAATAGCCCATTGTGCAGCTCTTGTGCGACGTAAATGAACTTCAACAACAACAATATCTTTAAGATAGTCAAGTTCATGTTTTTCATAAAAACAGAAAAATCAAGACTCATATAATTTAGTTATAATTTATATGGTTACTAAAACAATGAGAAAAGCAGATCTTCAAATTATACATTTATCTTACAAAGCTCTTTTAATTAAAAAAAATCAACTTGTATAATGTTCTTAATTTTCGTATCTTTTTTATAGATCATTATTTGATTTCCGATATCGATTTTCGTTACTGTGCTATAACCATGACTTAACCATACGAAACCAAGTCATTTTACCGTCATACCATCACCAGCACCTATCAAACGTTCAACAGCTTCAGCATTGCATGTAGTATTTGAAGAATTGTTTGAATTCTCCCGTAACGCTTTGTACTTTTTGTATTTTGATCTTATATAATAAGCCATCAGACATATTCCAGCGAATACGAGAAGAAACTCCAACATCTCGATTTTATTCCTGATAATAAATTTACCAGACCGAAGTCGTTTTAATAAATTAATTTAGGACAATTATAAGGATCTTAACATAAATAGTTTACAATTAATAAATTTCATATTTATATCTCGTGCCAGTATCATTTAGAAAACTTCCCATTTTAGCTTGTCGTTTATTTATTAACTGTATTAGATACCTATATGCTGATGACAGTCTTCAAGAATTTAACGCTTATTTTCAAGATTAACGATATTGATATATTTTAATTAAAATTGATTGATAAAACGATAATTTGATTTAGCAAATTGATTGACAAATTTTAATTAAAATATTAGTTAAAATATTAATAAAATTAAATTTAAAAAATATTAATTTTACTCCTGCTCAACTTGTGGTGGACCTACGAGTTTTAATCCGGTATTATATTATAAAGAAGTAAATTTGAATCTGAGTTAAAAAATAATAAACTGAAAATTCAATTATTAAATTTTGATAAAAATGAATTGAAGTTTTGATTTGATTTCAAATAAAATTGTAATTTTGAACTTGCTCAATTTGAGACACCAAATTTCCCCCCCCGTGTTTCGAAACTTCAACTGGACTAGTATTAAAAAGCTCAATAACTTAACAGCTCCACACATGTAACTTAACAGCTCAGTGCTTTAAACAACTAAATGACGACTCAGTTGTTAAAGCCACTGAACTATTCATTATTAAGGACTGGGAGGGGGTTCGTTCATTAGCGGTGGCATGAAGCCCACTAAGTTTATAACTGGATGGATGGGTACCAGATTGTCTAGGTAATAAAGACGGCAAGTGCGCAATGCCGATCTCATTGTCGCAATCACCCCATTAGACTCGGAGCTTTAACCTCCATAACCCTCGGCGCACAGTGGACTGTGGCAGGAATACTTTAATTTTAGGTTTTAAACTAATAATTTTAATTTCTGAGCATAACTGTGAACAGGATTTAAAATATTGATATAGTTCAAATGCATTAAGCTTTCTTCTACTAAAATTTTCGTCGAATCTTGGAGCGCAATACTTAATGATCGCAATTACTTGAACTAGATATTTATTAATGATAAAAATGATGACAATGATATCAATAAAGAATTTATTAATGACTGATTAATGATTAATTTATAATACTCATTTAAAAATTGTACAAAAATTTCGGAAAAAAAATTCTTACTATTATTGTGCAAAAATCGAGATTGTATATTTTTTTTACTGATCAGTATTTGGGCTGGGCGCTTGTGTTAGAAAATAAAAATAAAATGTATTTAAAATCAATAGTTGATTGAGTTTCTACGCGAAGCAATTATAGTATTTATTCTCCACTACTTCGCTTCTTGTGTGTAGTACTTACTGCTACTCAGTTTGAAAAATACATGTAGGTTCCGTTGCCGATTTTGAAAGCTTGCTGCACCCCTTAAATCGGTGATCCAACTCGTCGGTGAGGTTCTCGATTGGGTTCAGGTCTGGGCTCTGGACAGGGCAGTTCATTTGGTTTATCCTATTATCATCATACCGAGATCATGCAGCTAGCGTTACTATCCCGGATGTAACACGGGTTCAGCGTGCGAAACTGCTGCCAGATAGGAAACACACTGTTATCTAAAATGGTGCAGTAGGTGTGTACATACCATAAATTGAGCATATCATAAATTTGGAATAAATATCCCAGTTCATAACAGGAGAAACAGTCACATACTATAATTCCACCTTTGCCGATATCCGTAAGTGCCTAAATAATTATTGGTAGATAGGAAAAAATTCTTACTGTTATTGTGCAAAAATCGAGATTGTTTACTATTTCTACCAATGAGTATTTGGTATATAAATACGAATCATTCAAGCCGTTGATAAGTTCCGAGTTAGGTGGGAGTCCTAAATTTAAATATTTAGTTTTTACGTAAATTCAAAATTAGGTTGAATGCACTCAATCCAATTTTTTCAATTAAATATGCATTTTTTCCTAATCTTTTTGTTTCCCCTGTAAAATTAGAAAAAAAAATTGATAGCCTTAAAATCAAATGCCTAAAATCCGGCTAAATTTGATTTGTACACTTTTTTTAACATATCGAAAATTATTTTCATAATTGTTTAAAAAATAAAAGGAATTTGAAAGAATATTTTTAAGAAGCTTTAAAATGAGTAAATCTCGCTTTCAAGAGCATACTTTTTATTTTATTATTTAACAAGACATTGTACAACTTTTGGTAACTTTCATTAAACATTTTCAAGGTTAAACAAAAATTTAAATAATGCTTTCAGTATTGCAATAAGAAAAACTTTGGGAAGGAATGGACCCAAAACCATTGGTTTCAAACAGTTGTTGATATAATACAAGTCAAGGCTAGTTTGAGAGTGCTTTCCAAACGAAAAGCACACCAAGAGGTACTTATGCAGGAATAATAATAACGAATTTTACTTGATAGATACAGTCATTTGAAACCAAGTTTCAACAAAAAATTGCTGAACCGTGAATCGAGGCAACTTCACCAGATTTTTCAAAGGGGATTTTTGTCGCTCAGACGAATTTCTGATCGGAACAATATGGGAGACAGTTGAAAAGCTGAATGGATGGAGGTTAAAGGACATTTTAGAAAAATTTGTGCACATTAGCTTTAAAGTTTATATGTTAATAATGATCCTTGCTTTCATTTCTAGCGTAAGCTTCCATTTAAGCTTTTTTTTATTTCTGTTGCGTTTTCACTCTTGGCGTCTTAATTTGTTAGCAAAAGACAAGTTCTCTAAGATTTCTCAAAAACTGGTTGTTTCCAAGTCCTATTCATTATCCATTTCGACTCAAAAAAACTCAGATCATCTAAGTTTAAAGATTTGACAAAATAAATGATCCAAAATGACGAAACCAACCTATATTTTTTCTAAAAAAAATTTCACTTAGAGCCTACATCCACTGAGTTCTTCAAGTGCATTCGTAAATCATTCTCTGTATTGCTCAATTCAGAAACTTGATCAGGGTATCAAAAGTTATTTTTAAATTATTACTCCAGATGGCAAAGTTGTCTCGGTTTACAATATAAATATATATAAGAGGGTTACATAAATGACCACAAGCATTCAAATGATACATTATAAGCCATTCAATATAGCAAATATTTATTAACAATATAATTTAATGTTACGATTAAGATTTAATGGACTTTGATTAAGGGCGGATTACGGATGCTGGAATGGTAGGCATTTTAAAGTTTTCGAATGATGGCAGTACTGGAACTCTCCTAAATTGGTTAAGATAGCTAGCATTGAATGTTACGCTAGAATGCGCTAAATTCTTTGTTACAAGTTGTACATACTATATGTGACTACATCTTTTTTTTATTATGCCTATATGGACATAAAAATATTTCATTTCCTTGAAAATAGCATGAACAATACAGGCATTTTTCAGTTGGATAGCAATATATCCTAATAATAACGACTTAATTAATCCTGTTAAGATTTAAGGAAACATGTATGCTTAGATATGACATAGAGTTGAGGATATTTCATTCCAATGAAATGACATGAACAATCCAAGCAAATTTTAGCTGGAATAGCAGCATAATCCAATAATAATTGAAATAATCAATTTCCCCAATATTTAGGGTTAATTTAGTTGAGTCTTCAATTTAGTTAGGGTCTAACTGAATATTATTTTAAATTTAATAATAATAATTGTAATTTGCTAGCAATATTTCAATACTTTTATATTAAAACAACTCTCGAAGCTTAAGAGACCTCTTCTATCGCTCAGCACAATTGTCTAAGAGGTGAAGACAGACGGGGAAAGTAAATTACGGTTGTAATTCTAAATACATGATTTTCAATATAATTTTCACAAATTAATTGATAATTTTCTTTTCTTTACTCGGTAATATCCTTCGAAACATGCAAAATACAATGTATTTACCCAATTAGAATCAGTGAAGTATAGTGCCATGTTAATAAAGAATTTCAATCATTTTTTTGGGGGCAAATTTATATCAATACAATTTTGCTATCGGTAATACTAGAAATGTAATTTAGAATGATGTTTTTTTTTAATTTCAAGGCTCTTGAAATTGTGTCTTTGTTTTTGCATAATCTTTCAATTGGTTTCTATCAGCTTAAAGGAAAAAAAACGCATGTTTTTAAAAATCTACAAAAAGTCAAATGTAATAACCTATTTAAAATCCTAAATAAGTATAACTTTACTGTTTTATTGATTCATTCATTTATTTATTTTTTGTACAAGTTTTTAAGGGCTATATTTTCCTACTATAGAAACCTTCATTTTCCAAGATTCTGCGCAGTGGAATGATATTCTATCATCGAAAATTAGTTTAGAACACAAAACTTGGACAAAATGAAAATCAAGCATTTAACCTAAAATACAAGATGGTGGAGGAAGAAGGCTCTTAAATTTTTTATGTAAGTTATTTAATTGCTATTTTTTTAAAAAATAAAATGTAATAAATTGTACAAATGCTCTGTAGCAACAAAAAGAACACAATTGTTTGTATAAAAGAGAGCTTTGAAAACAGTGTGTCTCTATTTTTAAAATTTGTTTTCCGATTAAAAAATCGTGAGAATAATTTTTCAGCATCTCATAGCTATGAGCAGGCAAACGTTACACCAACATGTTGAGACAATTTGCAATGAAACTTAATTTCTTTTACAAATTATTTAATCCCCATTCGTTTAAATCTGCAATATATAATTATAAAGAATACAAAATGTTAGGCATTGATATTTTGAATATTGAAATATTTCAGAAATTTAATAAAAATCGAATACAATTAACATGAACCTCAACACAGTCACAAAATATTGTATTATTTATTTTGTTAATTTTCCGATATCAATGATTCCTCCCTCTTTTTCTTTTCTTTTTAAAATGCATCAAGTCGATTAGAAGTCTATTCATTTTCATATGTGGAGTATTCGCGCGATCAGCAAGTACAGTGAAATTTCGATTATTCGTTGTATTCGCTGGTGCGGCAGTCGATGATAATGCCATACGAGAAAAAAAAGAATTTTTCTTAAGAAATAAATTTAAATATGAATAAACATATAAGAAAAATCGATCAACAGCTATTTATTCCTCAAAATATGCTTCCCCTTTATTTTTCATAGAGCATTTTTAAAAATATTTTGTTGTCACAAAAAAAAAAAAAAAAAAAAAAAAAGAAACGAAAGAAAGCGAATTCTGAATAATTATTCTCTTAGATACTTACTAGCCCGTAAAACCTTAAAATCGTTCAAATTTGCTGCAACGAGGTTGAATCAGATTATTATCGTTCTTCTTAAACTATTCTACCAAATTTAATGCTTTATTAAAGATGCAACAGATTTGCATCATATTATAGTACACGATACCGATATTACGGTTCAATATTGAACCAATTTTTTGAGAGTATGTCGAGATAATCGAAATCCAGGGACGATTGAGAGATTACTGTTTATAATACTAATATTTCCAGTGTTAAAGCACATCATACATTTTTCACTGATTATAAAATTTTTTTAAAGAACTTGAAATAATACAATTGATGACAAATCTAGTATAATTAGATTCAAAACATTATTTTTAAGTCGTGAAGTTTCTTTCTTATTACATAAAGTAACGTAATAACAATGTATTTTATAAGAAAAGGATTTAAAATATATTATTATCAATATGTACAAAATAAAGGATTGGAACTGAGGGTAAAACAGATGCTTACTTATTACAATCATGCATATTGTTAATTAATTCATTATCAATGTTTTAGTATTCCTAATAAACTTGGAGGTTATTTAAGAAATTGTAATCTATCTGTTAGCATGTTCAGGTACTTCAATTTACTAACATATTAATTACATTAGTGAATATATATATGATACATAATTCTAAGTTTTATATAATATTTATATTTCGATATAGTACAAATATTAATATTTTTACAGACTGTGTGTTAGATCATAAACTGAATTATAAAAAAAATATTTACCATTTAAAATTTATTTAATAAAATATTAATTTATTTTTATTTTAACTGCATTATGATAAATTGTTACTTACAATATTTTTTAAGCGAAAAAAATTTATTTAATAAATTCTAAATTATGCCAAACTGTCATTTGAATATAATGTTTTTAAGCATGCTAATTGTAACTTATTAGCCTTGTGAACAGGATTATTGAATTCATTCGCAGTTATAAAACATAAAAGGCTAAGCTCATATTGCTGGAGCTTTTTAATTAATACTAATTTTCTACATAGCTTACGCAACTACAAATCTTCTATGTATTGTATATATATACATACTAATATTGCATCACTTCAATGTTAATCTTATAAAACTTTTGAAAGCACAGGTATACTTTATAGCAATTACCAGAACTTAGCACAAAACTCTCTCTTCTCTGTACTAATTTTAAAAAAAATTAGTGAGATTTATTTGAATTGAGCTTATCGATATTATATTTGCATAATAACTTGTATTTTTTCAATTTTTAAAGAATATTGTTTCTTGAAATAGCGTTAATGATATTTTAAATTTTCTTTTTATCCCGGTTACTTAAAAGTACTGAGCACTATTATTATTTGATACATTATATGACGACCGCATACTTTTAAAGACTTACTTTAAAATAGTTCCTTTACTTGAGCATTCATTGTTTACGTGTATTAGTAACTTAAATAATTTTTGACAAAAACAAATCTTTTTTACGTAATGAAAAAATTTTTAATGAAAGAAAAGCTATTCTTTTTGCTTATGGTATAATTTAAATTGTACCAAGAATGGACTTTTTTGGAAACTTTCGACAAAAGAATTTTTCTTTTAATTTTATAATTGAATCAAGAAAACTTATAAAGCAATTATTATATTTAGAACTTCAAAATTTTAAATTGTAGTTGTTTCGCTGTTTATTTTCTCAAACTGCAATGTTAGAATATTTTACTTAATGTGAAATTTTAAATCTATTTCAAATGTTACGATGCAAGAAAATTTAAAGTATCTGCTGTGAGATTTTTAATATGCAGCTTTCTAATATGATTAAAAAACTGTTTTATACATTTTACGGATTAAACATTCTTGCTTCATTATATTTTTAAATTCTTTTCATATTTATTTAAAAGAGAATTAACTTGTTAACAGAAATACTCTTTCAATCTTCACAAATGAGTCACACTTTTAAAACATGTTAAAACAAAATAATAGAACTAAAATTATGACTCTAATAAAGTTCAAGAAAAAACTAGAGATTCAAAGAATTAAAGAATTATGTCAATTATCGATAAAATATCTAACAAACTGAACACCCAAATTTACTTGGACGTTTATTAATATTTTGTATTTTAAGGATTTTATACTCTTATCCTAAAGATTACACTCCTTAAGTTATCATTAATTCAATTTTATAACTCAAATAAAAATAACAAAATATTTTTTTTAGATTGTGATGTAATGCTTCTCATTCACACTTTACATTTAATAAGATCATTTTGCTATATTTAAGGCAAGTCTTGTAACTCAAGTTAGAAATAAAAATTTTAAATTATTTAGCAATGCTTCGCTTTTTAACTCTACGTTTAAGAAGTTCTTTTATCAATATTTTATAACGAATTTTTCAGGCTTGTAATTCAAATCAAAGGAATAAAACAATATCTTGAATTATATTGTAATTAAATCGACTTTTAAAAAGTTCGTTTAGCATTAGTTTGTAACGAGTTTTTAATTTGTGTATTGCATATGGATTAACTAGTGAAAGTGCAAATAATCGATATTCATAACTTAGAAGGTAAACAATGTGCAAAGAATGAGCAATATTCAGTATGACAGTCACAGTAAATACTCAAAAATATCATTAAAAGGCACATCGTACGTTACGCTTTAAAGGTAAAATTGAAAGACTTTGAAAGCTTACAGAACAAAAATTAGGAAACAACATGATGTTTCAAATAAACACATTTTTAATAGTAGCAGAGCAAATATTATGGAATATATTCAGCTTTATACACATGAATATTTAAAAATATATCTTTAAATGTGCAACAAAATAATTGCACCCAACGTAACTTATAATTATAACAAAATATAATATGTAATCTGAAACTTTGCATGGTTATCAATTGCATTTGTTGTTTTTTTTAGACGAATATACTCTATATAGCACCGCTTAGTAAATATTGTAAATAAATATTATTTTCTCATTTATTTTTAAAAATGAACATCATTGCATCAATGGTTTCCTGAAAGATGGATGTTACAAATCTAAATTTTTCCTGGAACGAAGAACATATATAGATTAGAAATTTTCTGAGCATTTGGTGTATAACTGCAGGCTCTTCTTCCACCATAATATTTAATGAAAGATAAACGAATGATAATTTTGTTAAACCTAACCCTTAAAGCAGAAAATATATACGCACCTCGTCCATTTAAAAAAATTAATAAACTATACTGCAGAAATTATAATAGAACCTAAACGAACATATTAAATTTAATATATTTGCAATGAAGAATAACGATTCAAAATCTGGCAAACATATTTTTATTTACTCCCAAAAATTATCAGTTTATTTACTACCTCCATTAAAATGTTTCACTTACATTTCCGAAAAGTCGCTCAAAAATTTCTTTTGAGTGGTATTATGTAGTAAATATTGTGCTGCCATCTATTTATTAGAGATTAAATTAATCAAAGGACTACGATTAAAAAAAAGTACATTGCAACATCACATTTACACTCTTGATTTTCCAATTATTGAAAATATATCAAACGTAGGATGACTCCTTGTGCTACTTTCACTCATTTACCTGCATTTGATGGCGTTATTCTCAACACCATAAGAGACACGAAAACGAAATTATCAATGTCTTAATTTTCATATTCCCATTATTTATAATAGATTCGTTTTTTTTTTTAAAAATTATTTTTACGTTGTTAACAGATTTCATAAAAATAATATTTACAATCAAAATGAAATATTTTAATGACAACATTTCAAATTTTCCAACATTACTATGTTTTTAAGAACATACAGAAAATAATAACTTCTGTTGTTACTATAACTTTATCTTTCCATTTCAAAAACATCTTTGCAAAAACATAAAAACCATGTTTTGGGGAATTTGAAAATAACAATACTTTATTTTGCTGTATGAGAACTAATGGATTTCAAAAGGCAGTAAGAGAAAGAAAAGACATTTAAAATAACACCAATAATTCTACATAGACTTGTTACCGCGGCAATATTTTGAATAATTTGTAACAGAAACCTTTCTTTCAGGAAACCATTCAGATTATTCGACAAATTTTTTGTTAAAAATTTTATTACTTATTAATTAGTAATGTACATGGAAGTTAGGAGTTACGAAACAAAGTTTGTTTATTTCTAAAGGAAGACAGAAGCCGGATATTAAATCGAAAACTTATGAGCCCAATTTGTTAAAGACCTATCAGACATTTAAAACTATTTAACTTTACACTTTCTTTACACAGTGAAACAAAAAACTTCAACAATAAGTTCTGACGTGCAAAACAAATAAAGGATTTCATTCAAAACATGAGCTTTAATACATATGTATTGTTTGTGTAGCAAAATATAGATTCATTGCTTAAGTTCTGGTATTGCATAAAACTTAGACATTGTGTCTAAACCTATGGATCATCGATGCAACTATAATCGGTTGGATAGATAACTCATTCTCTAGGCACTCGTTATTCGTTTGTTAAGGTTTTAAAGTTCCTTCTTGGATTAATGTGTACATTCGTCGTGTGTATGTGTTTGCTGTAAATATTTATTCCAACCATCTAGCAATTTCGACTTCTAAATACTAGGGCGCGAGAAATATAAAACAGAAATCAAAGCCAAGACTCTTTGTGAGACTTTTGTCTAAGGTCCCGTGTGTTGATCGATGGGATTTTCAACAATGTGTACCTCTTGCTTGTAAGTTGTCGTTGTAATGCTTGCTGGGGTTGATGGCAGTAGATTTGCTTGGTTGTCGTAAGCAATCGAATTTCTGTAAGCTTGAAGTACTTTGAATGCTGTAATAAAAGAAGATTGCAAAAACTGTGTTTAAACTACTTAAGAAAAAATTTCGAATAATAATAACAATAATAAAATCCTTTTCTAACTACAGAGAGAGAATGTTAATTTTTGCAAAAGTTTTACTAACTCGCTTTCGTATTCGTGAGGGTAAAATTTTGCAATCGAAATTTCCAACATTTCTGAGAAACTAGAGCTCTCAAATCTCGACTGGAGCACCATGCTAATGATGATAAATTTTCTAATCATTTCTTTACTTCTACAAGTAGAATTTATCACCAAGTTACAGTTAAATAGAATTTTTCGTCTTGCTAAATTTCGACTACTTTCCGACAAGTTAACAAGTCTAACTAAATTTTAACTGGAGCTCTGCTTCTGATGATAATGGAAGTTAAAAATTATTTCTAAACATTGCAAACAGAATTTACCGCCAATGGAAAGTTCGACCACTTTTTTTTATGTAAAGATCTAGGGAATAAATCGAAAATAAATAAGGAAATCAAAATTTTAAAAACTATGTTTTCAATGTACTGAAAAATGGAAAAAAATGCCTTAACTTAAATCGTATCTTGTACTTTATTTTCCATCCAAACTTCTATCATAACCGAAAATTCTTATTTATTTATTTATTTTTTATTATCCTATTATTTATTTATTTTTTATTTTATCATCTTTGTTAAGACAGTTTGTGCTTTGGGAAAACAGCGAAACTTCAGATAATATTTCATACCAATGTATTATGAATTCCGACTTCAAAATAAATCATCACATAGTATTTTTGAATATTTCTGATTTCCAAATAATCCTGTATATAACTTATAATGAAAATAATCAGTTATTGGATTTTTATAAACAGAGATGGAATTACTGTTCTGGAGACGCATCGCAGTTTAAGGACTTCAGTGTTGGTTCTTTCAGCTCAATTGTTTCGTTCAATGATTGTATTTTATAATTATTTTATAATTACATCTTTCAAATAAAAATAAGTTCTAAAACACTATTAAGCATTTAAGAACAATAATGAATATTTTACTGAAATCTGATCATAAATAATTTTTTTTAAAGCAAAGCGGAGGGAAAAATAGACCATTAAAGATGTTTAGGTTCTATAAAAACATCGTAACTACATTATTTATGCACAATATAAATGTTTTTAGATTAAATTTTGTGGGTGGAGGATTCGATTTCGTAAGAACATTATCATATATGGATTTCAGGGAGAATGTTTTAAATTTCATCGAGTAATTAATTGATTAAAACTTATCCCTTAGTAACTCATAAAGTTATTACATGCAGTTAATTTGTTAACACTTCTAGGATTTTTTTTTAAAATCTCGGTAAAAGGAAGGGGAAAATACCAAACGAAGTCCTAATACAAAATTTAAATTTAAAAACACGTATTTCTAAATACTTGTACGTCGAAATAAGAAAATTTTCATACGTTTTAATCCTGTAAGGGATCAAGGAGGACTTTCGTAAGAATACAATGACACGGCACATTTTTAAACTGTTTTTAAGAGGGATTTTGGTTAATAGAGCTGCTATTACTTCCACGTATATAAAAAGATTTTCTTTTAAGTTGTGTTTTGATACCCAAGAAAAATTCCGGAAGCTTGTAAAATATTTATCTGGAAGCAATATAAAGGAACAATTTATTGTGACTCTGTCAATTAAAAAAAGTGACTTCTCTTCATATTGCCCCTCAAATGTAACAAAAATTGATGTCCAATTGTAAAAATGCTAACCCAGAGGATTATAGTTTTTCTTTCGTTTGTTTTTCATATTGGCATGTGAAATTTCAAATAATTAGTCTAGTATTTTTAAGGGCAGAAATGTATTTTACTCACCAAAGAAATAATTATAAGAATGAATCATTCATTTTTTTTACCATTTATTGTGGTACCCTAAGGGACCTATTTATTATGGTTCTTAATGAAATACATTCTAATAAAAATTATACGTCTATAATGTAACCTTGAAAAACTACTATTTTATGCTATTCTTTAGGTCGAAATGAGTTAGTAATCTTACCATCATTGCTCGTAGATGCAGCAGATGATCGTCTTCGATATTGATTTACAGCTATACAGAAATATAAGATTATTTTAAAATGTATGTTCAATTTACGAAAAGATCAATTGCATCAATTTTAAATTTTAATCAAAATATGGAATAAATAGTTAACTGAACATTAATTGTTTATATTTTAAAACAGCATATTTATTTTAAATAAGCTGATCTCATCTTATATTTTGTGAGGGTCAAATTTGCCTAAACGGATTAAGGTTAATCAAAATGTAAAAATTTAAAAATAAATATTTAAAAAAAATTATAATTTAAGCACTTTATGACTTATAAATGTAAACGTGTTCATGTCCATGCAGAACACAAGAAGGTAAAAATCCTGCAATTTATGGTTTTTTCCAAACGAAAAGTAGTTTTCTTAAAAATGAATCAAACTTCAATAAATTTCATTTACAGAGTTAAAAGAAACAATGATAAAAGGAATTTAAAATTTAGTAAATTCAAGTATTTATAAAAGTTTTATTTTGGGAGTACTTATTTAGAATTTTTTTAAAACAAAGCTGTCTTCTGATGAATTTCAAAATGTTTTAAAAATAATTACCATATCCTAATCCTTGTAAGAACAGATATAAAGCTTCACGGACTTTATTTGGCCGCTCTTCTAGTGGCATACCACAGTCTGATAACTAAAATATACAAATGTATTATATAATGAGTTTTTACATTCTGAAGGCATTAGTATATTAAAATCTTAAATTTGAAAATGCACATTAAATTCAGTTTTGCATTATCTTAAAATTATTTTTTCGTCTTACTTTATGAACTTTACTTTCTATATTGTACTTTTTGTAATCGTAAAGAAAATTTGGATGACTGCATTCGATCGCTTACCAAATTTTTAATAATCTTGAGCGCATAAACGTCAACAAATTATAAATGAAATTGTTCAAAAATATAAAAGGATATAAACATTCAAAGAGATATGGCTGTTTCTAAATAAATATAAAATATTTTTTGACTTGTTTCTAATGAATTATACATTATGAAAAAATTTCGGTTAAAATTACTGTTAAAAGTACCGTTACACATTGTGCCGGTACATTTTATCGTAAAAACCATTTTTTCGGGAACATATAACATATAATGGAGAAAAATAATCGGAACTATCGTAATTTTATTAATAATTACAGTAAAATCATAGAGTCATTCTATTAAAATAAATATTATTGTAAAAATTACGGTATAATATTTTGCGGTAAAAATGGAGTTTACAGTGAAATTTATTTTAAAGATGATTTATTTTAAAGATGATTATTTTAAAGATGATGCCAATACTTTATACCAGTACTTTATACTTCACCCAGAATTTTTTATAGTGCAAATAAACTATATTATGTGGAAGAGAGTGATTAATTTTTGTTATAGGCAGTACATCATTCAAATACTATTCTTAAATCTTCATTAAAACTTTAATATTAATAACCAAGCAGGATGTATATTCACATCTTAGAATGTCACCTTATAACGCTAACACTAAAACTGACAAATAAGACTTGGACAATACAAAATATCTCAAAGACGAAGTATTTTCCTCAAAAAAATTATTCTTCTTTCTTTAGGAATTGGGTATTTGCACTCCAAGAAGAAGATCACAAATACCCACGCGAGTGACCTATGTTGTCAGCTCCAGTTTATCGTTTATAAGCGAAATGGCGGTTTGAGTGGAAATAAGTTTCTCCATATAAGTTAGAATGCTAATTAACGTAAAATTAATTAAATACAGCGCTGTATCTCACATCGAATGTGAACATAATTCTTTCTCGTCTATATCTTTTACTGGTTTTTATCTTTTACTTTTTATTATTTGTTCATATGTTCATTGTAACGGTGATGTACTTTTGTTTTGTGTGCCTGGCAACTTTGATGTATTATTAGTTTGTTTATGCTCAACATGGTTTCATGCCTGTCTTTGAATTAAGTAAGAAGCATAGTGAGAGAATTTAAATCCTTGTGAAAGAATCTCTGCGTAAGAATATAGAATGTGTCACTTAAGAGAATCGATACTTCACGGGCTTGACTTGCTTGAAATAGAATGAAAAGAGCAGTTGCTAACGTAAGCAAATGCCACGTTTCAGCAACCAATCAGAATCCAGATACCCACACTACGTCACTTGCAATTATTCCCTTGTACTACGGAATTTAAATACATACGCAGAAAGATAAATACAAAATATACGAGAGTGACGTAAGGCACATAAAATTTGTTAAGATTTTTAATTGAAACTTTTCTTCACATGGTCAGAGATGTTGTTTGATATGGTTCTATTAGTTAACTTACTTTCATCCATGTTGAATTAGATGGATCCAATCGACCATTCATGGTAACTGTATCTTCAACATGGGGAGAGAAGGCACCGGACATCAATAGGACGTGGCATCTGCAAAATGTTTTTTTGCTTACTTGGGTGAATATTTAACTTCCTATTTATCAGTTATTTACTTTAGAGTAGTTACAACAAAAGAAAATATTATGTATTTAAATATTCTGGTAAAACTAACTTGCCTGAAATTCCTTACACATCTTTTTTTCGCAGGATCTGTTTCCCGAACTATTTGTAAATCAGTTCGTCTGTGAAGAAAAATAAATTTAAATAAATAATTATATGTGAAGTTTTAATTCGAAACAGTTAAAAAATTTTAATGCTTACCGAATAAAAGAATCTATAAAAAGAGACAGGTTATATGGATTTACAGATTTCTTGAAATAATGCCTAAATAACTGAATTAAGTCATAGCTGCGAGTTGGCACTGTCTGCAAAATACAAAAGGAAGATATTTTAAAATTTAACACTTTAAAATTTAAAAAAAGTTAAAAAATTGAATAAAATATTTTTAAGAATATTTTTTTAAATATGTATACTGCAAAATAAAGAGGAAAGATATTCAAAAATTTAACACTTTAAAATCTAAAAACTTAAAACAATGAGGAAAAAAACTTTTAAGAATAATGTTTTTAAATATATATAAAAAAAAGGAACGAGAGTTTCATTTTTTAACTTCCTTAGAGGAAAATTAGTTTGTAAAGGTTAAGAATAATTTTTTCAAAATAGAGAAAAATTTAACGATGTCAAGTGAGTCGATGGTTTTCACTTAAACATTCCAAATTGGAAAACATTGGCTCAAGTTCTCACTCGCATATTTTTGAAGAAAATTAATGATTTGATGTAAATAATTGTAGATAAGTGATATTGTATAGTAAAAATTTTAAACTTTTTAATTAAAGCATGTAGATTTTTACAATACAGTTTTATACATATATTTGTCTATCAAGTACCAACACAAAATTTTCCAATCTATTACACTCAAAATTTGAAAATCAGCGAACTTTAAACATTTTTATCCAATTAGGCACTGATCAGTCTACTGATCTGAAAATTTGCTGATATGCATTATAAACATAGATGCAAATTTCTAGAAACGTTAAGTGAAGGGATATTTAAATCCCATTTTTCATGAAGTGATCCAAAGCGAAAAAAAAAGCGCTTTTATCTGGTGAAGAGATGAAAACTATTTTTTATCGAAAACAACATGTCTTTTAGGTTAGTTTACCTTTCCAAAGTGATGCCACATTAAATATTCTTCTGTTGAAGCGGTCATCCCTGAATTCCTAAGGTACATGGTATTGAGTTTCTGATATCCCCACTCTGTCCACCCTGCTGCGGTTGATGCGCAGTTTACAAGGAAAAGACCATCCACAAATTGTGGATACATCAGCTGTAAAAAATCACAGATCTTAAGAAATTGTTATTTTAAATCAATAGCTTTTAGAGCAATATGACAATCGCAACAGGTGTTCAAAGAATAAATTTTTTATTTAATTATTTGGCAAATTACTACAGTTCATATTCTTTTATTTTCTACCACTCTTATGGTATGATAATAGGATAGATTTTGTCCGTATAAAAATGAGATAGGTATTTAAAGCAAAAACCTCGAATAACTACACATTTTGTTTCAATCCAGTGTCAATTAATTGAATTTTAAGATTTTCGAATCGTTCAAATTTAAAAATGTGTTTTTGGAATGTAGCGATCAGATAAGCCAAAATAATCTATAAAGAATACTTTTAAACTGATCTTAATGGAGTCTTTTCAGGTTATGAAACATATGAAGAAAAACTCTAATTTCTAGTTATGTTCAAATTTCTCGAAAGATGACATTTGCTGCTGAGATAATTTTGTCCCTTATTTCATCCAAAAGCATTATTAATGTTCTACTGTATAAAATTTAGAGTAATTCTTTGTTTTACGAAAATATCTACCAGTTGTCCTATTATTATAAAAAAAGAAAACATGAAATATATTGTCATACTTACTGCAAAGCGACTTAAAATGTTTGCACCAGCTCCAACACCAAAACCAATAAAATGTTTTAAGCTATAAAAAAGTAAAAAAAATAATCAATGCAATATATACAGTAAAAGGGAAATGATAACAAAAAAATGGTTATATATGTTTAAACTAACTATTGAACTACCATTTTTAAAATTCAATGTTTTAATGCAATACACATACATACTTACTTATACTACATACTTATAATATGAACTATATACTATACCCGTAATGTTCCAGAACTGCGAGTATCATTTCAGCTAATGTGTCCAATGTTGGATATGTGAATCTAAAAAAAAAAATTAATAAAAAGATCAGATATGAGCATGGAGTTTTGATTATTTTATTTTAAGCTAAATTTTGACCTGAATTTGTTTTAGAAAATGTCCTCAGAAATGATATCCGTACTCTCTGATAAAGGAACGGAAAGGCACGTATTTGTTTTTGAAGTTGCAAGTTGACATGCCTCACGTTTTAAAAAATTCACACTGACAAAGCCACCATGCTTTGAAAACATTTTAGAGGAAAAAGGTAAAAAGAGAAAAATTGAGTAAATATTTTTCTTTTAGATATTGGCTAAATTATTTCATTATCTATCGTATAAAGAACTGTTTTTCATCGTATTCAATCATAAGGTAGCAAGTGATAAAAACGGATCGAGCTGATTCCGACCTAATAGAAATCTTCATTAAAAGATTGAAAAATAATTAAAAAATTTTCGTTCAAAAACTGTTGAAGCATAATATTTTCTTAGGGTCAGATAAAAAACAACGTATGCTAATTCCCTCGACATGCTTTGCCGAATATAATTTTGAGAAGAAACTCAGCGTATGAACCAATTCATATTTTTTTTTAGAAATTTAAATGGGAAATCATTGCAGTAAAATTCTTTCTCCTGCTAACATTTAAAAAAAAATTATTTACCCTTGTGGCAGCGTTGCTGAATCTTCTTCCTGTCCTGGAGCATTAATGTGATAGACACAGAAGCTCTGCATCAGAACTTTTGTGTCCAGGTGATTAAAAAATGCGAGGAAGTTAGTTACATCTGCAAGAAGAAAAAAGTTAAAATATTTAACAAGAAAGAGTTTAATCTAATCGAAGAAAAAAATAATAAATAATCTAACTAACTTGTTTTACGTTTATTTCGTACCGTAAAATATTAGGGCTCATAGTAACAGACTATTAAAATAAATTTTAATTCGTAAGTTAATTTATGCAAGGTGTCCTTCTTCATTAGAGATGTTTAAAATTGAATAAGATATCACATTATAAGAGTTCTATATAGTAGATATAATATATATTCATGTAATATATTTTGTATAATATATTACTTATATTTATATTAAATATTATTTTACTTATGTTATAAATTATTTTATAATTATGTATAATATATTATTTAGTATAGTTATAATATATAACAGTTATTGAGAAAAGACAAAAAAAATTTATTGAACTCTGAAAAGCTTAAGGTACTTTCTTAAGAACATAGCAAAATAATCTAAACCGAGCCAACAGGCGGGTGAAATCTAAAAACAGTTCTCTTAGCATCTATTCGTAACAAAAAGTGCTTGTTAAAAAAAAATTTTGACAATTTTTTACGTATTTATTTCTAAAAATGTTTGTATATAGTGCCGTCCGGTTTGTACAATCACTGGTTAAAGAAATCAGTAGCTTATTGTCCTCAAATTTCCAGGAACAGAATCATTTGTGTATGATAACGTTTCAATTTTTTGGCTATTAGACTTTTGTTTACCAGATATTGGTGTATCTCTAAATAAGTATTTAGTTAGTACTACATAAATTCGTGTATCTCTAACCTTATTAGCATTAAGTTCAAATTAACATACCTTCAAATTAGATTTATACTTTACAGTTAAACTTCTTAAATTTTTGTAAGTTCACTTTAATATATCCTGCGATATATTCATATTTTAAATGCCATGAAAAACTGAGGACTATCTCATTTCTAATGTGATGTAGACATAACGGATAATGGAATCAGCCGTATGTTAGAATCAACCACGTACCGATGTGATCACAAAAAAACGGTGAGCACTGGTATTTGCTTACCATTATATTCTCACCATTATATTATTACCATATTACCTGCTTACCATTGTGTACTTAAAAGAACCATCAAATGTTTTATAAGATGTAAGATATGCTATACATATTAACTAAATATAGTGAAAAGACTTACGATTCAGGCCAATGTCGTGGTATGTGAATATAGCTGGTTTGTTCTTATCACCATGGACGGCTACAACCATTGTACCTGTGTCTGTCATTATTCGTTCTTCCTATAATAAAACAGTAGCGAAATGTACAAAAAAAAGAGATAAAATGTTCTGCAATATGAAATGCTTGGTAAATAATTACTTCGCTTCACAATTATTCAAGATTAGTTTTTGTCATATGCATATTCTTTCACCATTCTAAACGATTTCCATTGAAACTAGCCATTTCCTATTTCAATTTCTGAATTAATCTCTTATTTATTTATTAAATTTTCTTCGTTTCCTTTTGTGTGCTTTTCGAACAAACAAAGTAACACATCAAAGCAATTTTACAATAAGATTAGATAAAATAGAAAGAAGGCTTTAGATAAGGAAACTTTTAAAAGGTACCCTAAATAATTATATTTGTAAAATTTAAAATAAAATCTATTTATGTTTTTAATTATTTAAGTCACATTATTTAAAAATAGTTTTATAATCATATATTAGTTTTTTTTGTAAATACCAGAAGTATCCTTACTTACCCTTGAAGTAACTAAATTATTTGATGTTTAACCTCAGATAATTTACTTACATTAAAAAGTGAGAAAAACATTCCGAAATTTTTGAATGCATTTAAAGAAAATAATAAAGTGACGGGGAAAATTTTTGTGCATATACAGAAAAAACTCTATTTTAAAAAATTTAAAATATAGCAAAAATTATGTTCAATTACTTTTTGATAAAACTAAAAAAACGAGCTACCCTTAATCACTGTGTGTGAATTTGCTACCATTTTATAATTATTTGCTTGTTGTTTTTATGGGTTGTCAATGGTTAACAAGAAAACTTTTGATTCTTTCACACCTACACTCACAGTGTTACTCAAAAATAACCCATCGACTGAAAAATAATTTAAAGAAAAATGGGAAGGGATAGAAATATTCGACTTGCTGCGATCTATTTAAACCTGATGATGTTCTGAACAGTTTTGAAAATTTTGTCTCCATAGATGTCGCGTTTACTAAAACAAAACGATAATTAATGCATTCGAATAGCAACAGCATCGTTCCATGCTTGCAGAAAATTAATGCCACTGCAAATATTTCAATAGGAATAGTCTGACATACAGCTGAAAGCGTTTTTTATAGTTTTCTAATGCCGTCTATTGAAATGAGAATTTGTTTTTCAAAAAATCTAGTTTTCTAAGCAGTATGAATTAAACCGTTTATTTCTATTTGCTTCTGTTTTCCTTAGTTTTTAAAATTGTAGATCATTTTGGGGACACCCGGAAAGGGAAAAAGTCACACTGTTGAAATTTTCATTCTAAAATTATGTTAAAATAACCTGCAGTAGTCTATCCATCCAGTCAACCGTGAAGTTTACGGAAAAGACTTTTTCACCTTTTCGGATTTGAAACCATTCACAACTAGTACGGTTAAAAAAACCATGAATACAAATCTTGATGGTTTTTAAACCATTTACAACCAGCAATGTTTCAAAAGTATAAAAAAGAAATTTACCTAGAAATTGGCGATAGTTTAGCAGTTTTATGGTGCTGCCATTCATGCGTGAATGAGAGTATCGTATCTAATAGTCCAGGGTCACAAATTGGGTAGTGCAGGACACTGGCAAGTATTCAAGTGTCGAAAGAAATGTTGTGGTATCAGCGCTGGTACAAGATCTTCCTTTCCGTCGGTCATGAGACTGACAGATTAGACCTATCGGCTATAATATGTACGCAATTGCAAGGAACTGAGTGGCTACATTAGAAGGGCTTACTTGGTGAGATAAAGTTTTGGTTGTGTAACCGTATTAGGTGAAAGCAGTTAATAAACGGTTTTTCTCACAGTTAACAGTTTGAATACCATCTTATTTATGATTATTTGACTGTTTTGTTTGAATATGGTAAAATAACAATTAAATAAATTGTTATTTAATAATTTTTTCCGAGAAATTTCTATACATGAACAACCGTGAATTCAAAACCCAACCATTACGGGANTATATATATATATATATAATTAGAAGGGAAAAAAATAATAAATAAATGAATAAATAAATAAAAAAAATGCAATTTTAATTTCTCATTTTTTTTGACGATATCCTTGTGAGTTTCATTCAACTAAGTTTACCGCAACAGCCTGCTTAGTAGTGGAAAAACTTGTCCATTAAACTTTGCAAACAATCTAATTTCCTGCTTTAGGAACACGTACCTAATGGACGTCTGTAATCACAAAAAATTAATTTATTCTGTCAAGTCTTCAAATGAGACAGCCTTAAGAAGACAGATGTTTTGCAAACTTCTTCTTGGTGTTTACAAATACATCTTTTTTTTCTTCCTTCTATTATTTCATTCTGAAACCGATTTTTCCTACATGCACTCTTAACGTATTCTTCTGCTAAGCCCTAAGATTTTTTTTAAGATAGTGAGTATGCTTTGTAGAATTGTAGGCAAAGCCATCCCATCATTTTATCTGAGGTTTTATTTATTAGCTTAAACTTTGGAAGTTTTGCACCAGTGAAGGAAAACGAATATTAACATTAAAAAAAATATAAGAAATATTTTAGAACAAAGATAGCTGGTAAAATTTTAAGTAGGAAATTCAAATTGAGTGTTTCAGATAATGTGCTCTACTTGAAATGCGAGTTTTAAAAAATAAACCCGGCTCAAAATGCACGTTTAAGTAAAACAGACATAGCATTTGAGTCCGTATTTTAAATTATTGTTATGATTATTGGAAATTTAAAAAAATTAACTAGTAAATATTTATTATTCATTGTGTTTTTTTTTCTTCTTTTTTTTCAAGGCGAAGACTATTGCACCGACCTTTCATTGGCACAATACTGGTAATGCTATTTAAACGATCCAAACTCCGGTCAACCGTAACCGCTTAACCAAAAAACATTTAAAAAAAGTATCAGGGAAACGTATGCCGGGAAGGCACTTATCAACCCTAAAATATAAATAAGTCACGTTAACAGAACACACTCTGTGATTGGACGAAATTCGCTTTGGCGCTTCAACAAAAGAAACTTTATTTAATCGGTTTATTGAATTTTTTTACTCTGTTGAAAAAAAGTAAGAGAATTTTCCTATTTATCTTTTTAAGTGTAACGTTGGTTTTGAAAATTTGAGTTCATTGTTTAACTTCGACAAATCACATTTTGAGTTTAGTCTATTTTTTTTTAAATGCTTGCTTTACGCAATGTTTATTCTTTTCAAAAGAGCATTTCAGGGGATGTCCATTTCTTGACATGCCTGTGCTTTGAGTTGTGCCCAAAGTAAAAATTTCATCGACAATCTTCATTACAATTTGTATGATCACAAGGTTATTTTGGCGTCGTTTATAAATTCTGAAACAAGATACAGTTTGATGCTTAACATCAAGTTTATTTTATTCCGTATCTCGTTAATAAAATATACCCCTTACGTAAACTGAGAAAAAAAAATTCAAAAGCTAGCTATAGTTGTGGTTACAAATTTGGTCAATATTAAGTAATTGATTGCTGATATATTAAATGTATGCATCAGCAGAAATACATAAAATTTAGGGATCAAATATAGTTAAATAACAAAAAATTAAAATCTCCCTTTAGATAATACCACAGGAAAGTATTTTCAAAGCCATTAACAAAAAATAAATAAATAAATAAATTGGCAATTACTTTGTATTTTACTTACCGCTGTACAACTGGGATCACTTCTGGACATGCCTCTCATGAGTGGAAACTGTAGGTCTATACTTCGGAGCTCTGTATCCTCCGAAGTCATTTTGTTTGTTATTGCTGCAATAAAAACAAATGTTACTGTACTTAAAAATATTAAAGCTGGGACTAAATACACAGCATTAAATACAAACTTAACAAAATCTCAATATGAAGTTAAAAACCACTTTGGCTAAGGGTTAGAGCGTTCGTCACCCAGTTAGGTAAACCATTGTTGAATCCCAGTGTTGGATGGTTGATACGATGCTTCCGGCTCGCACTGAACACAGTGCTAATAATCCTAAGTAGTAGGCGGATCATGGGTTAAAATCTCCTTCCCGTCGGGCTAACCATGGGTCGTGGTTTTCCTTACCATTTAACGCTACTATGGGTTAGTTCCATCAAAAATCCGCCACAAGTTTTACGTACTTGCAGCATCTATTTGCAAGGAACTCATAATTAGTTCCAAACAATTATAACATCTAAGTTTAAAAAATATTTAGCTAGACTAATGTAACGTGAAATTTCAACAAACATATAAACAGGGTAGCTGTAGCTCAGGGAATAGAGCATTCGTCTCCCAAAGAGGTGATGCATGTTCAAATCCAAGAGTTAGAATTCTGTTCCCGGCTTGCTCCGACTACAGTGCTGACGTAAAATATCCACATGACACATACACAGATTACACATGAGTATTGGAAATCTCAAGTTAAATGCGTTGAAAATTATTATACTGACCAAACTTCATTTGTACGAGTAATTAACAATAATAACTGGTAAATGTGATAAATTCGAAAAGATTAATCAATATAACCCACTAACTTGTTTAAAATTAATAATTCAGCCTGTTTTGTTACATTTCATGAGCAGCATTAAAAGACGCATTTTCCAACAAGATAACTCTCGCCCTCATATTGCTGTTGTAATCTGTCTTGCTCTTCAGTATGTTGACATGTTGCCTTGCCTGGCTAGATCATCAGATCTTTCACCAATCGAGCACATATGGGCCATCATTGGATGACAACTTCAGCGTCATTCACAACCAGCATTAATTATCCCCCAACAGGCATGGAACTCCATCCCACAAAATGACATACGTTTGCATATTTGCATTCAAAATTTTGGCGGTTGCACCGGTTATTAATGTACCAGTATTTCACATTTGAAATGATTTTTCTCTTAATTTCAATCTGTGATCTTGAAACTTTAATCAAATATGTTGCTCAGACAAACGCATTGCCGAAATTTTATTGCTCTACAATAATTTTTCCTTGGTGCTGAGATTTTTTTCCATATTATTTTTCCATGTATAAAGCAGTGGATAAAAAGAAAGGCCATTACAATTTATTTACACAACACACAAAAAGCAAGCTTTAATAAAAAAAAAGTTCCACTAACACAGTCCAAACACAAAAGCTGACAAGAAAATCTATAAATCGAATCAAAAATAAACACGGCAAGAAGCTGTCGACTCTTTTCATTAGAATTCAATACTATCGTTTGTAGTAGCACCTTGAGGCTACCTACATATGTTGCATTGCAAATGCGTAGCAACGGGATTGGTTCTGTTGTATACTTTTAACTCACCAATTTATTGACGCAATTAGATATTTATAGAAATATTTGACTTTATATGTAAGTATATTAGTTTTATTAGGCACATATAAAGATAGAAAGATTAGTTAGGTTTAATAAGTGTACTAATTAGAAATTTCAAATTAATATTAAGCGTGGAAGTACAAAAACGTCATTTAATACTAACGAACCATTGCGGAGGAAGATAAAAGTTAAAATATCAAAATCTGCTTGCTTTTCTAAAGGAATATGAAGGTATTTTTAATAAATGCATTTCAACTTCTTCTGTTTCCTATGGCAATCAAACGGGTTATATATATATATTCTTTTACTTATTCAACAGTTCTATGATAAAAAGTGTTAATATGCTAATAATCTCGATTAAAAATTGTGTTTCAAGCGATTTCGTTTTGAGCTCGATCTTAAATTCCACGATTATTGAGAAGGGTTCGTAAAATCCACTAACTCTTACATGCTCATCACGGTATGTTAGTCTATTAAGATTAAACTTTTACATGACTAAAATTTTTTTTTTTCGTTCGCATATCAATAAAAAATATGATTGTATTTATTATTTACCTGTTGAAAAATATAGCAACCGCACCAACCTGCACCAACACTTTCATTAAAAGCATTATTTATTTTTATTTATTTATGCCCATCTAATGCCCATCCGTGTTAACTTTTCGTTAATTCCGGCATTTACAGGCCAGACTTGTTGCCCACTCTTTCAGGGACACCATATTAGGTGGGCCAACGTTTGCTCCCACAGTAACGACAGATAGTACAGAAAATGAAACAACATCCATGTCTTGTTACTATCCATGCCAAAAAAATTTGGACAAGCAATTTTTAATACAACTTCATTCAAAGTATTAATTAAGAACTAAAAAGAAATATAGCAAATAATAATAATAGTTGAGTTTTACTGATAAATAAATTTAATTGGTATCAAAGCAGTCGTCTTGCAGCTCGGCAAAAACGCTTATTGAAATTTTCAGGAACGGTCCGCAAGTCTTCTACCTTTCATCTATCCCATTCATAAGTGAATGTATGAGTGGTTGTTTTAGAGAGTCAAAACTTTAGAGTATACCGATTGCGTACAAACCAAGTGAACGAATTCACACTGATGTTTTTCTTGCTTAAACAATTCTGAAATAGCAAATCTTTTGCTAGACATCGTTAAAAGTAAAATAAGAAAAATTGGGAAAGAAAAGATATATTCTAAAGTATTTTAAAATTTAAGTGGTGGACAAAAAGAAATAAACACACGAATTAAAAAAGAAATTAGTTAAGTTCTATTTCATAAATGCAATAACTTGGTCCGGGTTTTTTTTCTGACGTGCCTTGTATTAAAAAGGAAGTATTAAGCAAAACTAAGCAAGAATGGAGTAATTACAAAGCATTCTCATTAACTGAAAAGTCATATTATCAAAATAATTAATAACTAACAGCAAGTGCATGCCATTCTACATACTATATTACAACTATGATATACTTCTCCATTAATTATTTTCATGTCTACAGCGACTAAACTTTTAACTGCAAATAAAGGGTAAACTGTTTTCTATAAAATTAAGCATGACTAGGGGAGTGAAAAAAGAATAAGATAACTTTATTTAGAAATTTTTTCTTCTTTTTTTTATTTTTTTTTTTACCTAATTCACATAATTAAATTAGGACTATTTCTGTTTTATCAAATAAAATCGATTTTCTTTTCTTCTTCTCCCTATTGGGCGCCTCTTTCTCGCGTCATGCGGCATCTTGACGATTTTTGCCAAGGCCCTTAATTGGCATTTTACAATACCATTATTTAAATATCTAAATACCGCATCGAGTAATATAATTTTCGAGGCCTGATTCAACCCATTAATGACCAGCAGCGAAAAGTGGACAATATTTGAAAAAACCTTCATGAAAAATTGATTGCTTATACCAATAAGATATTTCTTTCTGTTACTTACAACTTTAGCCTCTAATATACATTGTTTTTTTATTGCAGATTCAAATATGAATATTTAGATTATGAATGCTTTGTGGTTGGCAAAAATATATTTCTGTAAAATAAATCCTTATAATTAAAAACGTGTAAGACCACTTTTCTTTCTTTTTTGATAAAAATTTTTTTGAACTCAAATGATTTTTGAAGTTTTACACTCTTTTAAAAGGATGTCTGACACTAAAGGGTCAAATGTGAATGCGATAAATCACTTATTCTACTGATAAAGACGAAATCAAAAGGGAACCAAAGAGTAATTTCCAAACAATTCGCGAATCACATGGTAACGCAAAATTTCCATTTGTAGTTTTTATCAATGTTATTCCAGCCAAATCAACTATTTTATGTTAAGTCATACACAAAAAGGTAATTTTTTTTTTTACAAAACCCTTTGTGCCACAATTTTTTTATTAAATAAAAATGTCTAGTGTTTCGATCGATTGGAGTTGCCAGGGTATAGAAGCATATAGTGCGACACGCTCCAACTACGAAATCACGTGATCCACAAAATAAAACGAGTGGGCTGAAATCATTAACCACCCAACAAATGTATCAAGGACGATAAAATATTTTCACGGTACTCGCTTCACAACCATTCTCCCGAAAATATGCACGCAATTTGGGAAACAGTTGAAGAGTGTATAAATAAATCTTCAAAAGGCGTTCTGGAATTTCAAAACTTTGAATCACACTATCATAATATCGCATTCATGAATTTGTTTAATGAATTGCGCTTTCAGGATAATTGTCAGAAAGAAGTTTAATGAAGCATGAAGTTTTTGAGAGACGATATGATTTCCCACCTCTGCGATTAGAAATAATAATTTTATTTTTCCACCTACATTAAGTAACTTAGTTGATAAAATAAACTATTTTGGGCATACATAACTGCTTTAACCATAAAGTAATATTTTTTTTTATTTGTGTGAAAAATCTAACCAAATACTAAATATATTTTTATATTTTTGTACTATAAATAGTCTCACTCTCTTTATTAGTCTCTTCCCTTGTATTAAAACAAATTATTTTAAAAAAATCTTGAACTTAAGAAAAAAGAAATTCGAAAAATAGTTTTTAAAAAAAGTAATATCCGTAAAATGAACCAACCTCAAATGATAAGATATTTGCACTATAAAGCGCTAGAAAAACTTTTTCCTCTCAAATGGAATGAAATATTAAAAATTCCAGATTTAAATGTAAAGGGAAATTTAATGGAAATTAGAAAAAGGGAGTTTTACTTAGCTAATTCAAGATCTTTTTACATTTGATAAGAATTTTTATTTTCTCTAGATTAGTTTTATTTCTTTCTGTTTCCAACTAAAACTCAGATTACTTTGAAGATTTTTGTAAGTATAATTTTATTCAAATTATAATTTATAATAATTCTATTTTTTTTAAAAACATTTATAATGACTTTTTGGCTGAGAAAGATGATAGCATAGGATTTTTTTAAGGAATTGAGAGTTGTTTAATAGCCTTTTTTAAATAAAATGTGTTGCGGTATAAAATTATTTTTAAACCAGTTTAAGCTAAAATTTCCAAAATGAAATAGATTAAAATAAGTTCATCGATTAAGCGATGTGATATAAAGCTATTTAAAATCTAAAAATGGTTAAACTAATCTTTCTTTTAACAGAGATAGAAAAATTGTACTTATAAGGGAATAATAGAATGTGTAACTGTAACATTTATCTGGAAATGATGAATAATTGAAATATGAAAATGTACCTTTCATTAAATGGTAAGTTTCCCTTTTTTTTAAATTTAAAAAGAAGTTTACGAGAAAATTGAGTCTAAGGATTTAAAATGATGATTTTAGACATTCAATAATGTATAGTGCATGCGTGTTTAGTTTTACACATTCACATTGGCAAAATTATAACTTAGAAATTAAAAATTTAGTCAAAATATATTTCGATTGCTACGTACCTTACAACTTCTAAAGATGTATAATTATATTAACATGTTTGGGTTTTAAAATATGTGTTCAGCTTTCGAAAATTGTCTTTCCCAGAAAATGTGTCTTTCCTTTTTCTTTTTTTTTTGGAATCAAATAATCTTAATCTGATTTGTTCCACTTTACAATTTCTATTCACTGATGCTATTTTACAATAAGTTATATTTCCTCTGAATAATTTCTGTTTTATTTTTCTTAAATAAATTACGATTTATGATATAACCAGGGCACGAAAAAACTCAGACATTTTACCCGTCCCCGAGGACGGCTTGTCCAACAATGTACCCGTCCTCCTATGAAACTAACCCGTCGCTTCTTAAATAAAAATATAATTTCTCTTATTTATTACAAACATTAATATAAATTGCGCAATGAATTAGTAGTTACTAGGATTACAAATACTAGGATTACATTATACAGTAATAAAAGAAATGCTAGGTTACTAATAGTAACCTAGTATTTCTTTTTATGAAATAATTTAAATGACAAAGGTCAAGTTATCTGGAATATAAATTTATCCGAGGATACAGCGTTTTTTAAATGAATCAAATAATGATGTTTGCCAGTTCCACAATCAAGTCAATGATTTACAGAGGTTTCTGCACAGAAATCTGAAAGGGGTTTTTCATTTAGGTAGATGCTCATATTTGTGTTTATAACGCTACTTGCTTAAGACCAGTACGTAATGTTTTTTTTTTTTTTTTTTTTTTTTTTTTTTTTTTTTTTTTTTTTTTTTTTTTTTTTTTTTGTAAGTTCATTGCTGAGAAGTCCCTTTCAACTGCTGACAACGGATTCGAGACAAACCGCGGACAACGGATTCGAGAAACTCGTTGTCCGCGGGAAATTTTTGACCGCCGAGGAGGACGGGGGACGGGTGGTTTTTCGAGCCCTGGTTATAACTATTTTTTCTTAATAACATAAATGACAATTAATTTCGTTTCTTTACATAGGTTTTTTGTAAGCGTTATTTTTATAAAGTTTTTTCTTATGCGAATAACATTTATGTTATTTCTGGTTTGTTGTTAATGTGTTTTTCAAACTAGTGTCCTAAGATTAATACTTAAGCTGGGACAATTTTAGGGAGAAAAACCTCTTGTAATTGGTACGGGTTTATTGTGAAATAGAATCATTCAAATTTAAGTTCAAATTTTAATTTTTTAATCATTGGTATAAATTTAAAAAAAATGCATTTTATATGTTTCTACTAGTTACAGAATTGAGAAAAATAATACGAAATAAGTCATCCTTTTCAGAGATAAAATGTAGTTTTTTCTGACTAAGAATTATTATTTATTTTTCGCCTACATCAAAGCAAAAGGATAAACTAAAAAGGAGCTAAAAAATATTTTACAAACTTAAAGTTTAATAGGAGAAAGCGTTAAGTAACATTTTTGCGAATTTTATATGAATAAAAAAAAGATATAAAAAAAAAACAGTTTTAAAAACACTAGAAAACGTTTAAACTGAAATGTTAATGAAAATCGTAATATTTGAAGAATTCTTAGGTACAAGGTAATTGAGGTATTTCAACTAAATAGACATTTTATTATTTTAGATTAACTTTATTTCACAGCTTGCATTGAATTTTTACATATTTTGCCTTGATAGTTTCCCAAAAGTTGAGATTGGGATCAGAGATATCTAGCCATGAAAATAGGACAAAGCAGGGAAATTTGGGCTGTCCTGCGTTTTATTTAGGGATTCTGAAAGGGAATTGGTTGCAAGAATATCCCATCCATCATTCAAACGAAAAAATTTATTTGTCAGAAATAAGGAAAGTAAAGCTATTTATTACAAGTGATGCATAAAAATTATTTTGATGTCTTTTTAATAAATATTTCAATTTAACTAGATAAATTCGGTTCTAGAATTTATGAAAAAACAAAAGCTAAGAATAATTCTTTTATTAATACAGATTTTTCAATAGTTTCAACATTTTCCTGCATATTTTTTCAAAAGTTCCACTAAACATAGGCACAGAAACGCTTAAATGTGATTAATGTGATTAATTAAGTTCAAAATAAAGAATAAAACAAAGAAAAATTAAAGACATATGAAAAAAAAAAGGGGGGGGGTAATAATGTATTTTAAAATTTAAGT
>NC_092204.1:72955187-72981837 GCF_043381705.1 Parasteatoda tepidariorum
GTTATTTTTCAAGAATGATTTAAAAATGTTTTCGCAGAAAGATTGCCAGATTACAAAATATGAAAACAAAAGATGAAAACAAAAGCGCAAATTGAGTGTAACAATATATATATATATATATATATATCGGAGTCGGGGTCATGCATATTTTTCTAATTGGAACTTCTACAAATTTTCCCTATTTTTACGCTATGATTCCTCAACTTCGACTTCTTTTACAATTACTCAATGTAAGTTTTTCTATAAAGAAATATTGAAAACTTTCAAAAGAGAAATTACTTTGTATTAATGTTTTGTGGAGTAACTGTGCATAATTCACTCATAACTCATTCATTTATTAGGAACATTGAATGAGAAATATTTATAACAAAACGAGAATATAATGAACAATGTTGGATGGCATTAACATTGCTTTTCAACAATTTATAAATAAAGACAATGTTAACAAGGTTTATAAAAGACCTGGAAAAAAATTACTAATTATTCGAATCTGTTTGAATGTTAGCGATTGACGATGATTTTCGATATGAGCGATTCATACAAGGAAGTGTTGATTAGAAACTGGAAATTGGTGAGGAAGAAGCATCGTAGCCCTCCACCTCCCGAATTTAAGTACAAATAGCGTTATTTTTCCATTTCCTTCCTGTTTGCATAATTTTAACATTTCAATTCAGTTTTATAAACCTTTTAAAAAAGATTTTTCCCAGGGTATTAAATGCAGCAGAAACAAATGGGAATGGGAAGTAGGGCACATCATAAGGATTGAGAATTGAATGGCAACGTGTGACCGGAAATCTCTTCGTACGCCGCTAGGGGTACTTTTCTATAGAGCGCTAACTGTTCATGCGCATTTGAATTGGTACTTTTGTTTATCTAACTATCGCAATATTATGTTTTCTAACTATATGGTCTGAAATTGCACTCAGATAAAATAAGAAATAGCTGTTTCATCGTAGTTTACTGATTTGACAATCAAATTGGTGAGCTTTGCAAGTTAGTCCCCAAGTCAATAAATTATGATGAACCAGCTAAATATGAAGAACTGTCGACAGTTATATTAGCAAATAATATAAAGTAATTTATTGAAATAAATAAAAGTTCCGGTCCAAATGCGCATGAGTAGTCAGTCTGTATAATATGGATCCATACCATAGTATATGTACAGTTTATGCATAGTATATGTATATGTTATGTTATGTATATATTAGTAAGCATAGTATATGTATATGTTTGTACGTTTTAATATTTTTCAAACTATTTCGTTTTTACCCTAATTAATAAAATCGGGCATTATTTAAGTATCCCCTTTTAATGTATATATATAATTTAAAATTGGGTATAAAATTCCCCATTACACCCAATATCCAAATTTTAGGATGATAGTGCAAACGATTCTGGAGTTATGGAGGAATACACATAGACATCAACAAACAATTCCTTTTATCAAAATAAATTTTATCATTGGTAGAAAAAGTTATATGAATAAAAAAATAGATAAACTGTAACTAAATACGTTCTTTTTATTCTAATGATTGGAGTTTAGAAATGAATGTCATTGAGGTGGTTCTAATATCGATTTTACTCTTGCAATGATATAGTTTCTAAACTCTAATCAGTATTTCAGACAGAGGGAGTGTGATAATAGAGATGGAAAACGCTGCGAAAAACTTACAGAGGAAAAAAAACTGGAGCACTTTACATGAGTATGTTTTATGCACTTTGGGTTCATGACTTAGCACTAAAGAAAAAAAACTATGTTAAAAAATAAAATCTCTGGCACAGTAGCTGCTGATAGTGATACATCATCACCTGAAAAAAAGTACAAAAACTAATAATGAAAGGAAAAGGTCTTCTTTTCATTTTCTATGGTCTTTCACGTTTAAGAAAAATATCAAAAACAAAGAAAAAGCAAGTCTAAAAAGGAAATATTAGACACAATTCCCGGAAATGGTGACTTATCACTGAACACAATTTCAGTTCTAAAAATGAAAAGAAAAAGACATGGCTTAGTCTTCCATGGCCTTTCACTTCAAAGAATATCAAAACTAGAGAACAAGAAAAGGTCATAATCAATGACAAAACAGGCACAGCAACCATTGAGAATGATTTCTCATTATCTGATGTTTCTAATACAATTGGCAATGATGAGTCGACCAAAAATATTATTAGCTCTAAGACTCAAGCCAAAAACTCTAAATGTAGAGCAACTAATATATCTAATGGGGTTTTGGCAAAGCATTAAGGTGATATCAAGTTTGAATTGAAATGAGTTACTGATGAAGCACTTTTAAATTTGAAATCGGACTAAAAGCTTGTGCAATTGATTGCACAAAAACATTTCAGTTTTAATTGATGTTACCAGACTAAAAACTGTAACACATGGGGGAGTAAAAAAGATAGGCAAACAATAGAAAAACGAAGAGTAGTTGTTTTCATTGAAGTTAAAAAGATAGGCAAACAATAGAAAAACGAAGAGTAGTTGTTTTCATTGAAGTTTGAAATAAGACTAAAAAACTGGTGTAGCTGATTGCCCAGAAAATTTGAAGACGTAATTGTAACTTCTTTGCAACTACAGCACATTGAGAAGAAAAAAAGAAAAAAAAGTTATTTCTGAAAACATGCTGAAATTCCAAAGACGATTTCCCCACATTTGTGTAATAAATGAACTTAACAAAAGTTCATGAACTTTAAATTTATATTTGAATTTGCCGTTTCAAAAACTGAAGCAACAGAAGAGAAAAAAAAGTTCAACAAACAAAAAAACAAAAAGGGCATTGCTCTTTTCATTTTTTAACTAACATAACCAACAATGAACATCGATAACAACTCAAACTGACTAAAGAACTTGAATTATTTTTGTAGAACTTTAACTTTTGGATCTTTTATTTCTTATTTCTCTCCTGTATATAATAATTGTTTTGTTCCTTATGATAATTTTTCATGAAATTTTCTTAAGCTTCATGAAATTTATGCATTATCAATCATGCAATATTAATTGTTAAGTTCTAACAATGTAACATTATTACCGATAACACGTATTTTCACATGTTTATAAAAAACATGTGTGGGAATCTTAATATTTTTTTATATAGCCATAAAATAAGCTTAAATTGCTACTAGTTATTTAACATCAAGAATAATTCTTGCATACTTCTTGCTGCATACGAGTATGCAGGTGAAGACTTTTGAAGGAGAAACTACCATGCAGTCTGATGATTAAGATTAAGACTCAGAAAATATTTTAGATTTTTCGAAAAATTATGTAAATTTTCCTGTTATGTGTTAGAAGAATGCATCGTAGTTGTAGTCGAACAATATAAGTGATGTCGTTCATAGTTATAGAACAATAAGTTTATTATGAATTAATAGTTAATTGAACTGGCATTTAATATAAACAGGCTTTCGAAAAGTTTCAGTTTTTTAAAAAACATGAAAGTATTATTAACTTAAATTTACAATGCTAATAACTGCATGAAAAACGAACGAGTCTGAAAGTTTAAACTGCTCATCTTTCTTATATTTTAAAACTATAATTTCTGATTTCGATTAATATTCTGAGTCTATAAAATGCTGAAAAATAAGTACAAAAAGCAAAACATTTTTTTTTCTGCTTTCACTTGCATGAGATTTTTTTAAACAGATCTTAGATACTTTCGTATTGCTGATTTCAAATTTGCAATTAGTTTCTTTCTACAAGCTACAATTACTTTTTAAACTCTCAGTTTCTTTTTGTCGGAATGTGCAAATTTAAAAACGTTATATACAGCAGAAGGTCACATAAATTTTGCGACAAACTTTTAGGGGGGTTAGGATACATCCTAGGATTGAAATTGCATTGGAACCGATGCCTGGAAAGTTCGTCATACGCTGCTAGGGGCGATTCCTCATTATGTCCTTTTTAGAAGCACACGAAAAAACAGTTCATAATAAGGAAGCTCCCTTAGCCGTGAACGACGACATATCGAAACATAGGTTCCTATGCAATTTCAATCGTTATGATGTGCCCTAGTTTCGGTGAAAGCTTGTCGCAACATTTATGGAACTCTCTGTTGTATATATCGTTTTTAAAAAGCGATTTATGAAAGCAATTGCTTATTCTTCTATTATTTATAATAATTTCTTAAGCCAAAAAGTTAGAATTATTATGCGAATTTAAATATTTCTGTTGTAATAACAATGGTTTTCTCAAGTTTATGCCATTGTTATATTATGTAAATAACTGCAATAGCATTTAAGACAATGAGGGTTTAAATTTGACAAAACATTTGACTAAGTACATCAGTAATACGATAAATAAAAAAATCATTCATCATTAAAAATTATACATTCCTAAATCTCAAATAACTAAGAATCATAAAATAGCATTGCGTAGAAGCTATTACATATAGCTACGATGAAACTGTGGTTAAAGCCCTAAGCTATCATTTCGAAAAATCAGGGTTTCTTTTCCCACACCCAGTTTCAGATCGTTGGGTACCAGTAAGTCTGAGAAGTAAATGTGACTGGCGTGTAATACTGACCACCTCACACCGTCATGTCAAATCGTCACCAGGCCTCAAGTTTCTGAAACCTTCACTTCTGTGACATCCTTTACTGACAACTGGAATTTGTGGGAGGAATTTTCTATATTATATAAATTTCATAAATTTAACACGTTCTTTATTTCTGATAGAAACGTTTTCTGTTACTTTCAGTACAAGTTTTTTTTTTAATCTCTAAATTTACACTTAAATATAAGTATTAAAATGAAAGATATTGTATTAATTATGGTATAACGTTCACTAATTACAAGAACATTATGTCCTAAAGGGTCAATTTAATGTAACTAATATTTTAAAAATAGTTCAGTAACGAGTGAATCATAAAGAAAAGAAATAATGTTTAAACAATTTCAGAGAAAATGCCTTCAAGAGTCATTAAAATCGTTGATGTTGCATAATGTTGTATTTACTTAACTATATGTATAGCTAAAATTAAATTTTCTTTTTTGGGCAGGTTAATCTTGATAACTTTTCCCCACCCACAGGATTACTAATTATCTTCTATAAATATTCCATCATCTGAAAATAGAGCTCGATCGATGGTTAAGGACTTTGCATACTAAGTAATCAATCCAAAAAAGGCGTCATATTAGCGGCGTCTTCTCGGAAGAGACTTGGTGATAAAAATAGAAAATAAAAATCTATGATCTTCATCTCACGAGGAACAAGTATTATCGTGCAAGAGTTTTAAGTGGTTTATTCACTTTTGGTGTAATGCATTAGAGAAGCAAACATAAATATAATAAGACTAACTAAATAAAGTTTTACGTACTTGCAGCATCTATTTGAAAGGAAAACTTGTAATTGGTCTTAAAAAATAATAATATCTAATTGAAAAATTGTCTAGCTTGACTAATGTAGTGTAAAATTTCAACAAACGCATAGGCTGGGCCACGGTGGCTCAGGGGAATGAGCGCTCACCTTCCAATGAGGTGACCCATGTTCGAATCTCTGCGTTGGCAGGTTGATACGAATTCTGCTCCCGGCTCGCGCCAACCACAGTGCTGAAGTAAAATGTCTTCGGTGATGGGTTAGAATCCCCTAGCCATAAGGCTAACCATGGGATTTTTCACGGATTTCCTCCCCGTGTTACGCAAATGAGGATTAGTTCGATGAGGATTAGTTAAATGAGTTTGTCCCAATACTTGATCCAGAAATATTCTTGACCTCTGGATTGGGTTCAAAATTACGAGGTTACAGAATTGAGCATTGACAGTTGTAAGCCCCTGCTAGTGTGGATTGAGGTTAAGTAAATAAACTAATTGATAGTCGTAAACTCAGAATTGGGTCGGCTATTCAATGCCGGTTATAAAATATAAAATTAAAAAAACAACAACTTATGAACTGAAGTTTTCTATATTTATAAAACAAATTCATGAAAATCAACTATGTACAATGAGTAAACAAATTGATATGGATAGAACTCAAGCCATTTCTATTTTCTAGCGTACTTGAACGGTTTCGTAACTTATTGTGCATTTTTACCGAATACTTGTCAAAAATGAAGTTAAAAAATACTATGGATAGTAACAATTGCTAACAAATTTATAAGCAAAGAATAAATAATAACTGAGATCAAAATTTAACGAATCCCTATTTTGAAAAGTGGGATTAAAAACGTAAAATCGATATAATTGCTGGGTGAAACTTGGAGATCGACTCTCACCTCCACTCAGTTTTTTTCGGTATTTAAGCAGATTTTAATTTTTAATACTACCTTTATTAATAATGATTCTTAAGATAACAACATTTTTTTACTAAGTTTTAAAAGTCAGTCTTTATTTGATGAATAGCAGGGAGGAATTAACAGAGTGTTTCAAGAAGGCAAATTGCCATAGTCGGTTAATTTTTTAGAAGGATACTAAATTTTTTTTTGGGACAGTTAATTTATTTTTCACAAATTATTGAAATTTTAATTAGTTTTTTTAATTCATGTTATTTCGAAATATGATGGACTTTTAAAAAAATAAGATAAAAAAGAAGTTGTAATTGCTAACTATTTTTCTCAAGTATCATGCTCTACGAAAGCTTTAAATATTTGATTGTATTAAAACAGTGGTTTCTAAATTAGGAGAAATTCCCCATTTAGGAAATTTCCTTCTTACAAGGGGGTAATGAGGAGGGTTTGATTGCACTTGATTTATACTACTGGCCCCTTCGTATCTTCCTGAATTAAATTTAGGCATTCTTTCTCGAATTTTTGGGTGACAAAATTGTTAAAAATGTTTCACAGATATCATACTCAATGGAAGCTTTAAATATTTGATGATATTAACCCAGAGTGGTTTCCAATTCGGGAGAATTCCCCCAAGAGGGAATTTCATTCTTGCATGAGAGAAATGAGAAGGGTTTGATTGCACTTAATCTATACTACCGACCCCTTCGTATATTCAGAAAATAAATTTCGTCACTCTTTCTAGAGCTTCTACATCCCTTTAATTTCTTTGTTTTAAAGAGTTCTTTGTATTTTTATAGATGATAATTTTAGATTGAAAATGATTTTCATGCAAAACACGTGCCTTGATTGTGCTAATCTTATTCTTCAGTGTCATTGCCACAACTTCTGCAATATTGTTTCACAATTCAGTCGGCTTACATTGGCGAAAAATAAATTTCACTTAAGTTTAGTGAAAATGGTTTAAAGAAATAGATTGAAAGTTGAAAGTCACCATTGTTTTGCCACAACAAGTATTATTCCGTATATTGAAGAATTAGTGAAGAAATAACCCCACAGTCATCCCATTAAACAAAAAATGATAAATTATTACACATTGATTGCTTTACTAATCATTTTTCTAGTAAATTACGTATTTTATTTCTTATGCTTAAACTATTTGTTTGTCAGTATAAAAAGGAGAAATAAACTGTGAAATCATGGGTAGATATAACTTTTCAATGCTTTTGTTGTTTAATATTTACAACGTGTAAGGAAATAATCGAAATTTGAATAAATATTGTATATTTGTGTTCTGTGTTTTGAAGAAAGGAGCATGTTTCTAGCAACAGTGAAGAGGGTGGTGGTGAATCAAAGTAAGTTTGGATACATAACATTAAAAAGTTTGTTTGAGTTCATCAGAAATTTTTTTCTTCGAGTTTTTCCCAGCGTATCAGAGAGAGTATACTTTATCGTTAAATATTATTTAAACTGTGGAAAGAAATAATAATTATTAAAAAAACCCGCATGTAAGACACCATAATCTGAATAATGCTTCTTAATTTTTACTTATACTACTTCTCGTTCAACAACACATCTTAAAGCAGAAACAAAATTTTAAAAATTTCTTTGTTACAAGCTTTGTTTGCTTGCTTTAGTTCCTTGCTTATTGGTTTTATACTTTAAATTATTTTATAACAAATGTAACTTTAAATCTTTTACTAATAAATGACTCTTCATCATGACATAAATATAACTTAAATTTTATGTAGAAGTTTTACAATTTTAGAGAACAATTGTGGACAAAATATAAGTAGAAGACATAAACTTTATGGCTTTCTCGTTAAATGGCTTTCTCGAAATTGTGTCCTCAAATTTTCATTCACTGACTTAATATGTATCGTACATTTCTTAAAATATTCTCCAACTGCGCAGCTAAGTTCTATTCTCGGAAGTTGTCTTAATAGGGGTTTAAGTAAAACGGATTTATATCTTCACTGTTTGACAGTTAGATGTCATTTGGATGATAATGTAAGGAATCGTGTCATGCATGAATGAAAAGATATTAAATTCATTATTAATCAAGGCCGATTAAGTTAAAAATATTAAGGATCAGTTATTTGAGGCTAATTTATTCTACTAAAAAAATTAAATGTTTATAAATTATTTAAAATTATGACTTTAAATTTGGAAATTATTTAAAAGGCAGACTTCAATAAATAATAGTCTTTCTAATTGAAATAAATTTTAAATACATTTATAAATATCACGTTATTTTAAAGATGAAATTATCGTAGAATTTTATTATAACTACACTGAGAAGGGAAGTATAGTCAAAACTTCCAAAATATGGTAAAATTTTCAGTGTTCTTGGTTCTATGGAAACATCGAAAAATTCGGTAGCTTTTACCGAAGTTCTTTGATTGGCAAAATTAACAATAAAATATGGTTTTATAATATGTGATTACATTTAGTAATTTTATCATGATACCTTAGACCAGCAGCGACTTCCAATATAATTCGACTATGGAACCCTAAATGATTGAACCTCTTTTGGGCGAACCCCGGCATCATAAAAAAAAGTTCACTAGCAGCTGTTAATTTATAAAAAAAGACTACTACTTATTATGAAAATATTAAATGTAAAAAATGAAAATTATAATTATATTATTTTAAAATTAATTATAAAGTAATTATTTTAAAGTTATGAATTTTAATTAATTATAAAAAATATGAATTAATAATTATAATTATGAACTAACTTTTAAAAGTTATTTTAAAATTATGAGTTTTTCTTGATGGATGTGATAATGCTAAAAATGAATAAAAATAAGCTTATGTAATTATAGTAGCTCAAAAAGAATTTTTATAAATTTTGAGAATGGTTATCAGAAAGAAGTAAATGTTTATTCTAGAATTTTGTTATTTTATTTTAAATAGTTCAATGAGAAATACAAAAATTGCTTTTTATAAATGCATATCCTTTTCTTAATTATTATATTGTTACTAAAAAAGCTTTTTTAATCCTGCTATTTATTTTCAGCAGCATTTACTTAAATAATTTCCAATTAACAACCGAAATATGAAATAAACTATGGATAATTGATTGAATATAAACATAATTATTACTGGTTAAAATAAATCTCAACTCTCGGAACCCCTGTAATTCCTGTCACAGGGTCCCGCGGAACATCTTTTTGGAAATTCGGCTAAATTTACTTTTCGGTTTTATATATTTTACTAAATTTCAGATAATAAATATATTTTTAAAAACTAGAATTTCCGGTAAACCATTACCAAATGAGCGGAAAAAAGGGCCAAATGATTGGTTTAAATACCATACATTTTGGTTTCATTAGCCAGAATTATGCTTTTTTTTCTTTAATCATTACCATACTGCACGGTAATTTTACCAGAAATTTTTTCTCCATGTAATTAAATTTTTTATAAGATGTAAGGAAAATGCGTAACTGTAATAACTGTTAATGTTAGTTTTAATGCACGTTAAAACTATTTCAATGTTAACTGTTAATTTTAATGCACGATAATAATAAAAATCTTAAATATTTTGACGATGAGCTATCAAGGGGTGAAAACATTTCCTTTCTTCCTTCATTATCGACCTAAAAGATTTCTTAGACATCGTGCGTTCATTAATTACGAAAATTACTGTAACTTTAGCCATTCGATTAACTCGTGATTGGTTACAATTTGCAAATCCTCAAGTGATTTTAACAAAAAGGGTAAGTCCTATTTAAAAGCATTTGGCATAGTTAGAATCTCAACAAAAATGAATACTTTAATGCTTAATAATTTTAAATCTTAAATGGATCTTTATTATATTTAAAATTCATTTTTTGTTTTCAGGAATACCATGATAAAACTATGCATTTTCTTATTACTTGGAGTAATGATGTATGAAATGTGTACAAGTCTTTAATTCAAAAATTGAATAATTTGAGATGAATTATACAAAAATTATGCTCTAAGGAAAATTTACCTAATGAATGGTATATATTGCATATTATAGTTTTATTAACCAAAATTATGCTATTGTTGCTCGTTAATATTACCAGTAATTACGCATTAACATTACCAGAATTTTTTTTCTTCGCATTAAATTAGCTAGATATAGTAAAGCTTGGAAAGATTGATAAAAGCTAATTTAAGGAAAAAAAATACAAGGTAAATGTAAACTCTAAAATGATGAACTCTTTAACACCATTTGCCGTAGAGGAAAATTTGAATAGAAAGATTGAATTTGGAGAATAGAGAGACACAATTTAGCTCCTTGAAAAGTAACTTTTTGTTTATAATTGTTCCTTTGCGGAGAAGCAAACATTAACTTAGTGCAGGGAAAATCAAGGGCTTTATGATTTCTAGTTTAATCATAGCTAAAAAATTAAAATCATTGATTCTTTACGAAGGGTGGGGGAGGAATCAAAAAATCTTATATATAAATTATGCAAATTTTTCATGAAAAATAAATGAATTTATGGATTTCCTTGTTTTAATTTCGTTGTAAAAGTTATGCTAATCTATTTTATATTGTAAATAGTTCTTACACAGTACAGTTGTTAATAGTTTTAAATCGTGAATAGATTAATACGACTGGATATTGTTTTTTAATCCAGCATTAATATTTATTGTTTATTCGATGATAAACAATCCAACAATTTTTATTTTAGTTAAGAGCATCAAAGAGACAAAATTACTTGATTTTTAATTTCGAAATATTTTGTGATTGAATACTTAGTTTATGCGTTTCTTGTTCTTTTTTTTTCGCTAACAGTTTCGCTAATAATTTATTTTAGAAACTTTTCATTTTTTCTACAAAATTATAATGCATGAAACAATACGAATTTTAACAAATTTGATTTAAAATTCTAATAATTACTATTTACTGAACAATAAAACCTTAATTAAGAAAAATACAAACATAAATATCAATTGCTGAATATTTAAATAAATTAGCCTAAGTTCTACAATAGCATATTTTGAACATACTTTAATCAAATTTGCGAAATTTTTTGTTCCAAAAATGAATTCTTTTTTCTGTTTTAAAATATTTCATTCTTTTAAGAAAGTAGGTGTATCAAATTAACTTTTTTGAGTATAAAACTATAATAACTAGTATAAAGCTGTTTTTTTCAGAAATGTTTAAAAATAGAGGGGCTCTGTCTTCAAAATCAGTATTTTTGATTTTGTGTTCTCTCTATTTTAAAATGACTCCATATTTTTTATATTTTATATAACTGATATATGTTAAACAAAATAATCTCTGTTAGTCTCCGATCCCAGATCATTGAAATAAAAAGGAAAAAAATAATTGAAAACATTTAAATAGTTTAAATACCAGGCACAGAAAATTGTAAATAACAATTTTTATTTAATTATAATGAATAATTTATCTTCCTTCTTTTCGACCATGCATTCTGAGTACGGCTAATTAATTGACGATTGAAATATTTCAGTAATTTTAAAAAACCTTAGATATAAAATGCATGATTTGATGCATTTCAAAGTCCACCATTTTTTGTTTAACTTTCCTCCTTTTTCACTAAAAGTAGCACTTATGAAAACTGTGAAATTTTTGCATTTCATCTATCAAAGATAGAACAATAATAATCGCTTAATTTTATCCTACAATTTATGTGAAAGAATCATTAAAAATTATTGATATTTACTGACTGAATGTTGCTTCTGGTACAACATTTTCAAGTGTCGTTCTTATTGAAATGCAAATTCACAATGAGATCATATAGCACAATAAAAATGAACCTAATTCATTGTGATTTGATAAATTATGTGAAAGAATCATAAAACTTATTGATATTTACTGACTAAATGTTGCTTCTGGTACAAGTTTTTCAACTATCGTTCTCATTAAATTCAAATTCACAGTGAAATCTTATGAGAAGCACAATAAAAAATAAATGTAGTTCATTGCGATTTGAAATATTTTAATTTTGAGAAGTCTTATCTTCTGAAGTAGATAAATGTTATAACAAATTCTATGCTTGAGTTATTATCAATTTTGCAAATACATTTCTAACAAATGAGAATATAATTCGAGAACCTTAATAAAATTAACAGAAAATGATTGCATTTGATTATGATATTCGTATTTTTTCAAATTATTATGTTACAAGATTACTTAATATGTCAAAAAGGACGTTTAGTAACGTTGCCCTTCTAAGCAAGTATATTTTTTGCTTACAAAACGTGAATATATAGTGACGATCTTAATTTATTTAATGTAATTTAGTGTGTTATGCAAAACTCTAGTTTTCCGAAATCTAAAAAAAAGTTAACCAAAGGAATATAAGTAGTCAAAGCAATAACTTTGGTAGCAGCTGAATCAAAATTGATTAACCGTAAAGTAATATTAAAAAGAGATTTTCCGAGTCATTTACCCTCAATATTTTTCTTCCAGGAATCTCTCTCCAAAGTTCATGTCTTTCGCGCTATCAGTTTCAAATAAATACGTACTACATCAAAACATTGTATTACATCAAATCACGTTTATGAAGATTTAAAAAAATATTAGCAATCTTTTAGTTATTAGTAAATTATTTATAAGTATAAAAGACCATTTTTTTTAATATTGACAATAAGGTTTTCCATTAAAAATATTTAAATTGAATTAAAAAATGTATAAATTCCTACTGATAAAACTGTTCAATGATGGAAATATTTATTCGCAATAATTTTGTGTTTCGACTCATACATCGTCCGACTGTATTTCTTGAACATCAATATTTAAATTTTAAATTAATATTTCAATCAGTTGGCATAAAACACATGTACTTTAATTAAGTGAAAATAGGTCATAGTTTTTTTCTAAAAAGAACACTCATATACATAAAATTTCATTCACAGGTCATAAAATTCCTTCAATGTCAAAAAGGTGAACTCATGACTCCAAAAGAAAACAATAAATAAAACTTATGATAAATAGCGTCTTAAATGTTTCTTGGTTGATGACGAATATAGAAAAAATTAAAATGCACTAAATAAATATGCAAATAAAGTATAGACTCTTACCTTTAGCGAAAGTCTAAACACGCTTAATTTTGATGCTGGAATCGAGCACTTTTTCCCCGGACTTTTCGGCAACCTTTTACCCGTTAGGTTGACCGTTTCTATGAATGTTCGATGAATCCGAAAGGTTTAGCCTTTGGGTCCACGATCCCGATTGCTCATGCGCATTGCCTCCGCCCTGCATCCAGAAGGTTGCCATGGTAACGGAATCAACATTTTACACAATTTTCACAGTAGTCGAATAGGTGCTTAAAATATAAGTTATGACTACTGCCGAGTTTTCCTGTCGCCGAGGTGCTACATATTTTTTTCTAATAATTTATTGTCTAAGTTTTATTGTGATACAAGTGCCAATTTATACTTGACTTAAACATTGTTTGATGAATTCAGTAAAAGAAGATAATTCCAAGAATATATCGAGGGAATCTTGAAAAGAGGGTCTGACTGACAAAAGATGGGACTCTAGGCTCTCTATAATCAGAGAAGCCCCGATTATATATAAGATCTTTATAGTTTTTTAAAAAATTTTATTGTATTTCCCTAAAATAAAACCTAATCCTTTTTCTTGTATAAATTATTATTTATTTACTGTACTCGATAATAATATTTACCTAATTAGAAAATTTTTACAATTTAAAATGAAGAAAAATTAAAATTTACTTTTGATTCAATAATTCCCATTGTTAAATAAACGCACTCATGCAACAGCCAATTTGTCTGCCGATGTGGCCATAGAATTAAAGGCACTACAATTTCGAAACCAAGGCATTACGGCAGCTGCAGTGGGATCAGCATTGCGCACCAACCACTTTTACATCTCCGATGAACTGGCACCCATCAATCTGAAGCTAGGTGGGCTTCAAGCCTTCACTGGGGATAGAATTTGTTTCTTCCCAATGATATTTCAATGCCTTAATCACTGTGCCATCATGGCATTCTATTATTATGCATATTATGAGGTTTTGAAATTTTAGTCATCTCAATGTATCTCCTTGTCACTTTAGATCTTCCTTCCCCTTTTTCTCAATGATATACTATTTTAATTTCTTATTACATTAAATATGCTTCCAGTACATTCCATTCTTTTTAGGGACCGGTAATAAGTTACAAACGAAAAATAATATTTTTGATCACGCTATACCAGATAAATGTAGCAATTAACTTGTAATTTTTCTATTATTTCAGTTATTATAAAAACTGTAACTGAACAAAATTTCTTATACCTAAATTAAATATTGATGGAAGTATGGACATCTTTATAAAAAGCTAATTTTTTTGTTATTACTTTTAAAATATTCAATAAAATTAAACAAAATTTTTCGAGCAATTTAAAATGGTTTACAAAATTATTTCTTTAAAATTTAAAAACTATTTGTTGGAAACTGTGCAATATATAAGTAATTAAAGTAGTTATTTTATACTGCGCATGCGTGGATAAAATGAAACATTTCTTTCCTAATTTTATAGTGAACAGTATTTGGCAACTAGTGAAAAAAGTCTAATTTAGATATCCTAAGAATTTTAAAAAGTTTCAAGCAATTTTCTAAGCTATTTGTGTACTTTTTTTAAAAAAAAAACTCAAAATGATAAAGGGTTTTCTAAAAATATTGTATCATAAGACAAAATTGAACAACGAATGATAATGAACGTTCATACACCAGAATATGATTGTATAAGGAAAGAAAATATGCGAAAAAATATATACTTTTAAGGGGATGATCCCCAACAATGCTGATGTCATTTTTAATAAATCTTGTTTATCAGTACAAAATGAAATTTGTAGAAAATCCTTTATCATTTCGTGTTTTCTTTTAAAAATTACGAAAGATACTTAGAAAATTGCTTGAAACTTTTTAAATTTTCAAGACATTCAAATCGAATTTTTTTTTATTAGTTGCCAAATACAATTCATTACAAAAGGAACAAAATAAGTTTCAAAATTTTTCCATACAATCATTTAACATACGCAATATTAAATAACTACTTTAATTACTCGTATCTTGCCAGAGTTAAGCAGATTTTTCTCAAATTGTAAAGCAATAATTTTGTAATTAATTTTAAATTGCTTCAAAATTTTTTTTTAACTTTATCGAATATTTGTAAATTTATAGCAATAAAACGCAAAACGAAAAAATTAGCTTTTTTTTTAATAAAAAGTCCATATTTTCAAAATTGTTTAAGCTAGGTTTATGAAATTTTGGGCAATTATTTCATATAATAACCAAAATAATTGTTACAAACTTATTGCGACATTCTTTAACATATGGTAACCAGAAACATTATTTTCCGTTTGTAATTTATTGTCGGTCCCTCAGACGTTTAAAAGCTTTAAACTTTTTAAGCCTGTATATATTTATATATTAAAAGTTTATCAAACATACATAAGTTTTATTAAAATAGCAATAAAAACAAAATAATATGCATTAAGTTATGCTTTGAAAAAAAAATTTTTATAGTTCGCATTCAACCTTATCATTGAAGAGATTCAATCTTACTGAATATCTGAAATTAAGAAAAACTAATTTTTTTACTAAAATGCTATATTTTTAATTGCTCTTATTGATTTTCGTTAAGATTTTTGCATTTATTAGTTTAGTTTTATTGATTTCATTTAATGAATCGACTATTGTTGACTAAGTTACATATAGTTATAGCTATGTCTGGAGCAACTGCAATTAACCTAAATTTACAAAGTCAAAAACTTTGCCTTTTAAACCTATTTCAAATTTTGAAACTACATAAGTAGGAAAGTATATGAAAGAAAACTCCTAGTAGGAATGAATTTCTATTGCATTTAAAAAATTCTTAAGCAGAGGGAGAAGAAATCGATACACGCCGTTTGTAAATGCAAATTAACAACACTATTAATCAGATTGGATTAATTGTGCTGCGGTTCATTTATTTCCCTTTTTCCCTGTGTACCCTTAACAAGGCGGATGAATTTTTTTTTTACTATGGCTTTCTTTTTTTAAGTATTAATTCAAAGTTCCCTAACTTAATCAATAAATTTAGGTGAGGTATTTATGCTTAATGATTATCAATTTTTAACATTATCTAATGTCTCTTAAATCCTAAAAGAATTTGAATGAACAACAGATTTGCACAACCGTGAGAGAGATCCTTATTAAAGAGAACCTTCTTACCTTCCGATTAAAAAACTTTGGTGCTATTTAATGACCTTTATTTACATTCACGTAATTGAATACAGCAGCATCAGATATTACACAGTAAAAAATTCTGAATCAAATTACGTTAAAAGGTACCGGCACTCAGAATGTCTGTTCTTTTCACCGTAAAATCAATTTCTACTGTTCAATTTCACTGAACAAAAAATTTTATGTACCGTAAATTTTACAGTAATATTAATTGTAAGATCGCTGAATCACTTAGGTTAAACAATTATTACTGTAAAATTCACGGGATAAAATGTTAAAGTAAAAATGGATTTTGCAGTAAAATTAATTTCACGGATGTTGCCTGTACTGTAGTGGTACTTTTTACAGTAATTTGTTCTGAAATTTTTTAAAGTGTACATTGTTGTAAAAATTCAAAATAAAATTTACTGGTGTACTTTATTTTGAATTTTTGTAATGATGGTAAAGGGAATTTACCTTTGAAAACTCTAATATAGGTGAATATCCAATCACCATTCAGACTGATTTCTGTCATTAATACCATCATTTTCATTCTACACCGACGATATTAATCTGTGAATGTTGCATTAAAAATAAGTCCCTTTAATTTCTTATAACAATCTTTCCATTAGTACCTGATGTATTTTGGCTCTTTGCAGTCGTAAGTGAGAAATATGGGTTAAACGAAAATATTTTCAACAGTTACCATCTGTGGATGTTGTGTTTTGATATTAGCAGATGTACGAAAGATAAGATACAATTTAATAAATGTTTTCGAACGTTCAAGTTCAAAGGATATTGATATTCACAAGTTTCGATCATTCGTATTAACATATTATATTCCATTTTTAATTCTGTATTCTATTCTCAACACGATATTCAACGAAAAAAAATCACTGTGTAGTTTTTCTTATTTACTAATGAACGTAATGATATTAAACTATTTAAAATCAGATAAAGATATAATTTCCTGAACTTTCGTATTGATTCCTAATTCCCATTGTTTCGTAACTATTCCTAATTCCCATTGTTTCTCTAAAGAGGGTGAATCCACTTTTAAAAAAATACATCTGAACATTCACTAAAGCAACGCAGACGTGAATATCAACATTCATCGGAGGATGACGACATTCACTAATTTTGGTCTTTCACAGTTACATATTCATCTATTTTTATCGTAGAAGGTATTAAAAACATTAAATACTAATTGATTTCTCTTACTTGCTACATAACATATAACATAATCATATTAAATTATTTTTTTAACTCAGATAAAGGCGTAATTTTCTGAACTTTCGTATTGATTTACTTAAAGCAGCCGAATTCCCCTTAAATTTCCGAACATTCAAAGGCAACTTCAAACGGGAATATCAAGATACAATTGCAAGGATGAAAGGATCGAATGCATATGCAATTAATTTCACCAAAGGAGATACTAAATATATATAACACTGAGTGATTTCTTTTGTTTATTGCATAACATAATGATACATTTTTGCATAAAGATACAACTGTTTTTTTCTTCTTAAATCCAGACAAAGATAAAATTTTCAGGACTTTCGTATTGATTTCCTACCTCATTTTATTTCTTTAAAGTTATCAAATTCACTTTAAAGAAATATTTTCGAACATTCTATATGAATATTAACAGTCACCAGAGGATGTTGACATTCACTAATTTTGGCCACTCACGGTAGCATATGTAATATTCTCACTAAAGAATCATTATTTGGTTTTCCTTTTTATCCTAACGAGCATAATGATATCAAATTATTATTCAATTCTGATAAAGATTCAGATTTCCAGAACTGTAGTTCCAATATCCTATCTCATTTTGATTCTTTAAAGTGACCTTTCGTGCAGTGTTACTGGAAACTCTACAAGAGAACAACACCGAAAACGTGATAGATATCGTGTGGGAAACACAGGAATCGAATGCATAAATCAATCCAAACTCATTACAATTATGAGAATTTAATCAGAACTTATTTTGTTGGCTTAGGGTGTATGCCTTTTTTATTCATTAACAAAGGCTCTCAAATTCGAAAGGATGAAATACGGGAGACATTAATTGGCAACGTCGTAGGAAAAATGAAATTTATATGCTGTGGTGTCATCATTCTCTTCCTTTTTAACTGCGTCGAAATAACCATTGCTTATAAGTGAATGTTGATGTGGAAAAAAAAGAATAAAAAAAAAACAACAACTTTTCTATGGTTCTGCAAGAAGAATCGAACTTAGAAAAATCGAGTTGATATCGTCTCATTTAGTTTTCCAGGAATGATGCTCATTTTATACATAGTATATCTTAAAATATGCTGTAAGAACTTTACATAAATTTTTTTAAGGAAGTCGATAGAAAGTCGGTGGTTTTCGAAAAACAATAATAACACCAAATAAACAACAGGTTTTCTTTATCTGAATGCTCCTAATATACTACAGAACAGAGTCGTCTAAATTTTAAGATACAGCAATGGCTAGTGATAAACCAATGCGAAAAATTCAATTTTCAAATATTATTCCCGAATGGACTAATAGAATTTTTTTAATGATTTTTAAGATCGTGGGCTGCAATTGCTCCTAGTAGTCAATGCCTAAATTTCAGAAACCTAGCGCAAATGATTTTGGAGTCATAACAGTTTCAGCATAATTTTCCAACACAGCTGACGAAAAAGAAAAAAAAAGTTCTATGTATAAGCACAAACATTTTTGAAAAAAATTAGAAATACTCACTGTTTTTAAGCTGTTCTTTTTTTTTTGTAAAACGTACGTTGATTTTATAAGTCACAGCATTTTAAGAATCTTATTTTCAAATATAATGACATAGTTTTCCAAGTCTATTTTTTCTGCGAAATTTCTATTTTAATAAAATTGTGTAGATTCCTTTAACAAACTTCTGGTTCTGATTTTTATTAAGTAATTTTGTGTTTAAAGGTTAATTTTTAACTATTTAAAATTTTTTTTTTAAAAAAATTCAGTAGGGATTAAAAGTTAAGAAGCAATGAAAAATAGGGTTGTTTTACCATTTTATGTCATTTTGCTGAGAAAGAAAGGCAAATCCTTTATTTGACTTTGACCTAAGTTTTAAAAAAATAGACTTGGAACAAAAAGACCGGTACTTTATTCCTGTCAAAATATTTATGTTTCATTTATGGAAAAACTGATGATAAATGACCACAATCTTCCTCTGCCCTTTTCACAATATTTGAAAGAAAGCTATTAGTGAAATATTTGGAGGGTGATATGAAGCTTTTTTTTTTCAATTTATGTACATATTTATGATGCTCGCATACACTGTTAGAATTTTTCATCTAAAATTACGGTAAAATACTCGGCAATAGTCTGTGGCTTTGAAACTGTTTGCAACTGGTATGCTTAAAAAACCATGAAAGCAAAACTGTAAGATTTTGTAATTATATACAACTAGCATGGTTTCCGAACCGTAAAAATGAAATTTAAATTGATGTTGGACTCAGGTATGTGGTATTTTTCATTAGGCAATGTATATTAGAGTTAGAATGTGACTGAATTGCGTTTTCCCAAGTAAACTGAGAAATATGGCTTAATTAGAAAATCTAGTCTACTAGATTACTAGATTTTTTGTGTTAACAGTTGTGCCATCTATGCTCGTGTGAGAGTATAATACACTAATAGTCCAGGGTCACCACTTGAAGAGAGCAGAACACAGGAAACTTCTCATGAGTTGAAGAGGTGGTGGAAATATTGTGGTGTCTACGCTGGGATTCGAACTCCCGTTCAGTCGGTCAAGAAACTGATACAGACTAGCCGCTTCAGTTAAATGATGTAACCAGTTGCAAAGAACTGAATGGCTTCACAAGATGTTCTCCCCGCCCTTATTATTGTAAAACTATTAGGCATGCGATGATGGAAAATAAAAATTTGAATTCGCAATCCTTATCACATGGCTTAGATTCCAGCTTTCGAAGAACGTATGCTCGATTCTCATTGACTGCGGGCCTAGTTGGCACAAATAAAATTCTGGTTGTTTAAACGTATCAGGTGAAAAAAAATTCAGTAAATGTTTTTTCCCACAATTAACATATTTATGGCAGAATAAAGTAAAGTAACAGTTAAATAAATTACTATTTAACCAATTTTCCCCAGAAATTTCTAACAGTGTAACTATGACGAGGTAAAGAAGAATTAAAAATCTCAGTATAAAAAGTTGGAGAAATGAAACAGTGCTTGTGCGTGGATATAAATGCTTTAGATAGCTTGCTCTTATAATTTGGTAAAGAAACTAAGTTAAATTAAACAAGGAACAGCCCTAGTAAGTGACAATATTAAAAAATATTAGTTCAAAATATGTTACAGTGCATGCAATATGTTATTCTAATCCCAATCTAATTCAAAAGGGAGTCATAGTATTTAAAGTAAAATCACAAAGCTTAAAGGAGTCACAAAATCACAGTATCAAGATATCTAATCCGAGAGCTAATCATAGAACGCTTTATAAGTTTCCAAAAATTTAGTAAATGGTATTCGAAATAATTTTACTTAAAATTTTAAATATTTAGCATTATTATACAGATTAGTGCTTATATCACTATTATTAGTGCTTATATCACTATTATTCATTATTTAAGACATAGGAAAATTTTATTTCCAATTTACAAAACTCATTAGATGAGATAAATAAGCTATTTCAGGGTAAAAAGTAGACGATATAAATTTTGCATACAGATGTTAATATTTTAAATGTTTTGTTCTTTAACAACCTTCTTGTTTTATAAATGAATGAAGAAAGTAAAAGCATGCATATCAAATATTGACGCATTTAAAATATTAGAAATATTTAGATTAATGAATGCCATTGAAATCAAGTTCCAAATTTTGCGTTTCGCAAAATTCAATTTACAGTAAAAAGTATATTTTAAGTAATTTTTTTAAAAAAATTTTGTATTGTTATAAATTTCAATATTTAACATTATACTTTTGAGAACGGTATAAAACTTAGATTGTATGAATAATTTTAACTCGAATGACAAGGTCGGGATCTGAATGTTGGAATCTAAAGCAAAATAAAAACTATTAGGTTTATTAATAATGAATTTTACAGAAAATATTACGTACTTTTCGAAAAATTGCGGTCTTCTCATTCTCCATATGTGTACCAAAAAGAAATCCTCAATGCAAAATTTTCTTTAATAATTACTTATTATCTACAATGTAATTTCAAAAACAGGGTACAATGGTCAAAGTCAACTGCGGGGCCAGTCTATTTCAGATTATTCAAAGAAGAGAGCTGTTGATGATTTTACTGTTCTTTTAAAATATATATTTATGTATAAGTATGAGGTAGGAAATAATGCTTAACTTAAAACAATGATTAAAGCAGTGGAAGATCATTTTCAAATATGTAATTTTAAATGACAAAAGTTAAACGAAATCGGTCATGTAGTTTTCGAGAAATCAAATTTATGAGACTTTTTCAAAATTTTATAACTCAGAAACTATTCCACCAATTGCATTCCAAATACTAAAAAATAACATTATTTTAAATGATGTAAGAAATTTTATACCTTACAAATCAAAATTCATTGCAAAAAATGTGTATATGTAAAAATATGTAGAGTTAAATGAATTGAAAATTTATCTCAAGGAATAAATGAGTTGAAACAAATTCAAACAAACATCTGTTATTTTTTTTTCTCTGTTGGTTCAGATAAACCGAGGTATGTGAGTTATGCAAATAGAACACAAATGTTGTGCTTTTATACTTTCTTCTTTGTATTTTTGTCAGCAAAACTTTATTGAAAGGAATTAAATGTAATACATAAATATAATTCCTTCTTTTAATTTATGTATATATTTAACCATCATATTAATTTAAACGAATAAGTTTCTAGCATTGCATTTCTCATTAAGCACGTTCATCTTTTAATCCCACAATTTTATCTGTACCGAGAGTGTCCCATATACTGAGGTTTCAGTGTAATAATGTTTTTTAACCAAATTTAATTATGAAATTTTAAAACATTAAAATACTAAAGAAACAATAACCCATTAAAGTTAAATACTCAATAAATTTGAGAAAAAAATAATTAAAAATAATTATTATTCCTCTATTTAAAAAAAAAAAATAGAAAAAGGGATAAAAAATATTAAATAATATTCGTTTGCAGGAAAAATTTAAATATAGATATAAATTTTTATAAGCCTTTGGTCTTTTTTATACATTTAAAAAAAAATTTTCTCTTCAGACACCTCTTCCCGCTCGTTTTTATGCCGAAGTATTTATTTAACCAACGAGTTGACAATGCATATGTATCTGTGTGTTAAATATCATTGTAACAAACTAAATTCTTAAATTTTAAGTAATTTTTATTTTGAAAGCTACGTCAAATGATTTTCATTTTTTTTCTTCCTTTTTTGAAAATTTGTAATAAAAGCTGATTATTGTCAATGTAAGTGGGCATCCAAAGTTACTTGAAACAGGCCATTTAGAGCCATTCATACTGTATCCGATAGCACAGGCGTGTGAGCATAGCATAGACATGATAGGATAGACGTTTTTCAGAAACTGGTGCAAGACGATTTGTCGTGCATTCAGTGAGGACGCGTCACTGGCATCGACCAGTGAGCGGGTGGGGTGACCACTTTGATCAGCCTGCGAAGGAACCGAAGGTGCACGGTATTGGTTCTCGCTAAACTGTTCTACCTTAAAGTGCTGGATTTCGTCTTCAGGTCGTAAGGGTATAGAAGCGGGAAGCCACTCCTTATGATGAGGATCAAAATTGTGATGACATGTCTACTGAACAGCATCGGGATGTTTCCCAGACCGTTGTCAATACTCCCATTTGCAGAATTTTAGTACGACGCAAATAAAGTACCACTACATAGGAAATATCTATGTCTTAAAAATATAGATTTCCTTCTGCAAGTCATTCTAAATTGTGCCCAGTGAAGTAAAAAGCTTCGCCGTATTGACAACTGCAGGAAACAACTGCTGTATCTTACAAAAATTCAGCTCAATTTCAAAGTATGTATGACATCATTTTAAAGATTAGCACTAGTCGAGAATAACTATTTTCTAAAATTATAGGTATCATGGTGCAAATTTGTGCGATTAAATTCTAAAATGCCTCTTGAAACATTCATAATTTTTTTCCAAATTTTTAGTTGCAGTTCAAATGCCAACAGTATGACACCATTGACACTCTTAGACAATATTTATGTACTAAAGATGAAGGTTTCGCGATGCAAATTAAAGACTGATATTTTCAAAAATTATGTTATGAAATTATGTAATTTCGCTGTGCAAATTTGAGAAATTAATATCTTTCTTAGAATATACATTTGCAAAATATTCGCTATAATTCTTTGATGAGATCTCTTATCTCTTATTAAATTAAACAATTATGGCCGATTATTCCTCGAAGCGAAATTCGACTTTTTATAGTCATTTTTGAAGAAGAAAAAGAACTTACTGCGCAAATGCAAAATGTATAACACCATACAGGTTTCATAAGGCAGATTAGTAAAATTAATTTTGAAATTCTATCTTGAAATATAGCCCCATTTCCCTCTTTATCTCTCGAATTTAATCTATAATTTTTTCAAAGTGCATAAAACTACTTTTAAAATCGAAACTCTTAAAAATAATTAATATTCCAAAAAGTAGTTTTCATGATGCAAACTTTAAAAATTAATTTTCTATGTTCCGAATAAAGTTAAAACTAAGCCATAATACTCTCTTTCTCTCTCGATATTTGTCTGTAAGTTTTTGAAATAGTAAAAGCTCAAATGTATGAACTAATTTCAAATATTAATCCTCGTAGAAACTTTATATATCTTAAAATTAAAAAAAGTAAGTTACGCTGAGCGAATTTGCAAACATAATTTCTGAAGTTTCTCTTGCAACGTCATACATTCATAAATCACGTTTTCCTAATTTTACTTCTAATTCTTAAAAAGAAGTTTCACATCAAATGCAAAATGTATGGTACTATTTTTATGATTAAAACTCATTACAAGAAATTTCCTAAAAATATACATTATTGCATTATACAATTAGCGAAATTAAGTTAAAGTGTTTCATTATAAATTTAGCTATGAAAAGCAACAAATTGAATCAATTTCAACATTTGCCTTTTTTTTCTTTTTAAATTTACACCTTGAAATAAAATATCAATGGTATCACTTTAAATATTGACACTTATGAAGATTATTTCTTAAAAATATAGATTTCTTTCTGGAAATTTTAGATATTTATTATTTACATCCTTTTATATGTACTAGAAGGCACCACATCCTGCACCTTCTTGCAATTGCTTCCTTTTCATCATTGTTTTTTCCCCCTTTAAACATCGATATTCTTTCCAAAAACACAGAATATTTTTTTTAGCTGTATGTAAGAATATTTTGTTTGCACGTTAATCATGACAAAATGGACGATAACCTGGATTTTAATAATAAATATCTTAACCTGAAGGAAAAAAAGGTTAACCTTACGAACACAGAACGTGTGACTCAGTGCGATGAAATAGATGAATAAATGAGAATACTTTTACTCGTTGACAATAAACTAAGAACATTTCAAATAGGGAACAGTTCTTATCGATCATTATTAAGATATTTTTATTTTTAAATTTTTGACTATAAATGTTCTCTTTTTCTCACTCTTCTCTCTCTCTCTTTTTCTGCTTTTGATTGATATCTACTCAAGCGTGATTTTATAAAAAAAGAAATTATGATCTGGTGAGGAAAAATTAAATTTTCTACCGCAATGGATAAGCAGTCAATATTTTAAGTAAAAAGCTGAAAAAAAATCACGAAAATGAATTTAAAATTGCAGTAACTTTCAAACAAATTGGTTTTATGAAACAAAATTTGAGTTAAGTTTGCAGTTAAAAATGACACTATCAGCACGACAAATTTGCATTTCACTTTTCTGTGTTAATTTCATTTTTCATTGCATTTCACTTTTCAGCGGGATACAGATTGACTATGGACAATACCATGCATGCACGCATGGTATTTCTTTTCTCCAATTTTAACAGTTAATAATTCTCGAACTAATTGTAGAATCTTAATTTGGTTTATTTTGGTGTACTCCACGTACTTTTTTCTACATACCTACGTAATTTCAAGTTTTTAAGTCCCATAGATTTTGTGAAGCAGAGCGAAATGGAACGTAAAGGGGAAAAAAAAGAAAAAGAGAGAGTGGGAGAAAATTTGTAAAAAAAGCACTAGATTGCAAAAACTTTAAAGCAAATTCTTATTTTGAAGAAGAAAAAAATTCGTGTTAAATTCATGAATGAATATGGCCCTTTTTTGCATTGGCAATTGAAACAGGCTACAGGTAGCGTACAGCAGGAATTTCTACCTAAGGCAACACTTCACATGCTTTCACCATTAGCATGTTGAAGATCATAGGAAAAGGAAGTACGTTAGATTCTGTCTTGATTTTCAAATACATTAAAAACTTAATTAGGAAACTATATGGAACTGAAAGCTAGATTGAACATAGTTCCAAAAGAAAGCATCTTGAAAATTGAAGAAAAAAATCAAATTGACGGTTAACTATGAAAAATATTAAGAAAGAGGAAAATATCGCAGTACATTCCCATACAACTGAGAAGAGGAGGAGAGGGAAAGAGGGAGGGTCAAGCAGGCAGGGGCGTATATATGGGGGGTGCCGAGGGGGCCAGGGCCCCTCCCGAAATCCGAAGGAAAAAAATTATATATATACACGTATAGTTAGTTGATATTCGGATGGCTTTGCTAGCAAATAGTTTCCGAAAAAAAGTATAGATGGCGCTAAGAGTATCGTAAATCTAAAATGAAGGCGTACAATAAAGGCGTGGCCTATTTTGAAGACCCAATCGAGATTTTGAATAGGTTCCTTTTCGAAGATTTTAGACTGTTCCAGAAATCAAAGCTTCTCGAATTCATGCGCTCTAACTCAATCTATATAAGCGGGAAACATTTGTTGTTAAGTCAATTGCATTCATAATGAAGAGACAAGCTTCTATTATAAATTTTTTTGCAAAAAAACAGATTGTAAATAAGTCTATTAGCGACAGTACTGAAGTTGGCTGTGCTACTAAGAATGTTTCTTCTGGTTTCGAAGGTATTGGTACGGTTGATCCACATCCAGCCCCACTTACAGAGGACTTCAACCAGGTAAAAAGAAATATCTATGATATTGGAAACTATTGTCAAAACGATTCCGTTCGTTCGTTAACAAATGAAGAAAAAATTTCGCTTGTAGAAAATGTTTGGAAACCACAACCTGCATACAAATTTCCTTC
>NC_092204.1:72982210-73166068 GCF_043381705.1 Parasteatoda tepidariorum
ATCTCCCGAATAAAAACCCATTACATGTATGTTTAAATATAAGAGTATTGCATACAAACTCGTGCAAAACATGTCATTAACACTACAGTGTGTCTAATAATTTGATCTAATTATTACAATATACTAATATAATGTTTGATATAATAAATATTCTATATTTATATATAACATGTCGTCTCATTTAATCTCCCTGCCACATTTACACATAGTCAAAATATGAATATTTTAATAAAGTTTTCCCGATAATTAACTTAATTTGTTAATCCCATCCCTGCAACACACATTATTAGAAAAAAGTGCTTCGCTGTACAAGATATTCCAATCGTTTGACTCCAATTTTTAACCACATCACTTTTCAGAAAAGATGTTATAACTTGCAAGCAGTTATAACATCTTTTTGAACTATAAATATTATAACTGAAAATACTATTTTTATTACTAAAAATACTATTAATATATTATTACTAAATAAACTAAAATATTATTATACTAAAAAGTTATAATTATCCTTTCTAGACAATTTTTTTTGAACGGGCGATCCAGCGAACAGGATTATAGCAGTCGAAAGAAGCACTCGATAAGTTGGGTGGTCTTCACAAATAATGTTTAGAATAAAAAAAAAAAAAGGAGAATGAAAATTGACGAAACGATGTCTAAATTTAAGAAACGGTTAAAATCATATTTAATGGACATCACACGCACTGTCAGGTAAGCAAGAAAGCTAAAAATGCGCAATGAGTTATTAAGAGGGCATTGAAAGCGGCATAATTGTTCTATAAGGCCGCTTTTATTTTTTCGTTTTGTGGCCTGTGAGTCGGAAGAGGTGAATGATAAGCAATGATGCGTTGAACTGGTGCCACCATTCGACGTGAAGGACTTCGAGGAAGCTGTGAAAAATAATCCTGTTTCTTTCAATTACTGGCTAATAACACTTCTTGTTTTTTTCACTCAAGAATGAGTAAAATTCACAAATGATAGAACGATTCAATGTTTATTCGTAAACACTTATGCTTACTGGAATTATAACTATTAAAAATTGAAAGCGCGTCGATGAATTTTATTTTTTTTATTTTTTATTACCCATTGGATTTTATGGTTTCCTCACTTTTCAACTGCAATAATCAAGAGTAATAGTAAACAGTGCGCATGCGTTGCTATGGCGACAGCTGCTGCCTGATCATTTTTATTTTAGAATTCTTTTTACTTTTAATTTTGTTATGCATTAAGTGGGTGAGTTTATTTTTGAGATAGGGGACCAGAGAGATCCCATAAATACATCTTGAGTTTTGAATAAAAGAGAATTTCATCATTTGAACGATACTTTTGTTTTCATTAAGAAGCAGAAATTCTAATCTACAGTTCGAACCAGGGGCCCCCACCAGGGGGGGGGGAGCACGATATGCCCACTTAAAGCTTGGGGGGAATTTTTACACTAAATAAAACGAATAGTTTGGGGGGAATTTAGAATTTGCCCAAGAATGCGCCCAAGAGCTTGGGGGGATGGGGACCACTGGGGTCAAGACATGGAACCAGTCTTCTCCCCAGTTGGTGCATTCATTCGAGCATGCAATTGCCCCTTAACGAATGTTTTGAAAGCATCGCATTGATGCGCGATCGCATATGAATTGCTTGCAGTGAAAACGTCACATCAGTTATGCAAGCAAGCTGATCCAGAGTAATTATGTATTTCTCACCACATGCAAAAAAAAAAAATAATAAATAAATTTGCTTCTAGTGAGAATAGTGCTTCCCATTTCAAAATTTCTCTGAGCCTTAATTTTCTGTGGTTTAAATAAGCATGACTCACAATTCCAAATTAAGAGCGAGCAAAAACCAGAAGCATGAGACGTATCACAGTAAATAAACACAAGCTCCTTTTTTGACAGTAAACAAGTGACTGGTTGCTATGGCAGTTTATCGATAATATTTGTTTCCCTTTTTTTCCTTTCATATATTAAAATAAGTATTTAATAACGTGTTAAGAAAGTTTCATAAATTTCATGAAATCTTTGCTTTTAAACTTTACGTTAGTTTCTTCAAAATAGCCTTTCTATTGTCGAAAGTAGTATAGTATATATTATAAAATTCTTATAAATATAATCCTGTGCATTGATTTGTCAGCATGCCGATCCCCGGCCTTGAACATTTTCCTGTTGAAGAATCTTCGTCATCATCAGGAGAAGGAATCACACTTCTTTCCTTCGATCTTCAGCCATTTAAAATACCTGAGTTACATGTGGTAATACTTTGTTTCCTGTAACACACGTCTTAATTTCTCTGCTTTCGTAATTTTTATAATATATATATGACATGAATTTTTATTTTAGTCTGGGAAATGTCGCCATATTTCTGAATTCAACAAAATTTCTCACATTGGAGAAGGGGCACATGGTACAGTTTGTGAGTTCGACTATTTCATTATGTTTTAGATTTTTTCTATAATACTTATATGAGTAACTGAGAATATTTGCGTATCGCTATCTGTTTTCACCTTCGCCATGACGCTAAAGGTTTTTTTTTTTTTTTTTTTTTTTTTTTAAAAAAACTTGTGAAAATTAAAATTCTCCTGTTAAGTTGGTTCCCTTCAGATATGGTTTTTGTTAAGTTTTTCACAGATAAAAAGTTGCTGAAAGTTGGCGATTGGAGTTTATAAATTATCTTTAACATAAATTGATTCAATTGTTTTTATTATTAATTTGATTTGCATTTATGAAAGCAAATAATAGTGAAATAAAGGTATGCACAAATAATATAAAATATATAAATATTGCTGAAATCAAATTACAAAGTTGCTAGTTGCTTTGACATTTTTAATCTTTTTATTTTATACTTAAATAATTTGAAAACTGTTAATTAAATAAAATAATAGGGAGGGGGGAATAATCACTGTCACATAAGCAGACATTCTATTGTTTTGATACTACAATGAAGCTCATTCTTCAATATTGAAACACAGAATGACAAAGAGAAGCGCAGAAATTAATGAAAAATTACAAACAACTCTATACACCAAAGTTTAACTACCTATAAGTCATAATCCCAGACCTTCAGCAGGGGTCACCGAAAATTTTAACAATTTTGATATTTCTTTAACTTATTAAAATAATTCTATGATTACCAAATATTTTCTCATTATGTGTTAAAAAATAGATAAAGAAATGATAATACATTCAAAGAAAAACAAAATAGGCACACCCTTCCAATTGATTCTTAACCTTCACATTAGAATTTAGTGGGTTTTCTCAATAGTGAACTTCCAAGTGGCTACACTTAATATACATACTATTGTTTATGCTTGAATTTACCCAAATAATTGAATTTATTTTTTATTGTTGCTATATTTAAGTTTGTTACATATTTAAATGTTTCTCACTGTCCCATGTCTTAAAATTAAAAATTAAGCAGGATGACTGTATTCTGTATGTACCCTAAAATTTGGGGTTTTATCATCTTTCTGGGTAAAAAAACTAGGAGCAGGGCATGTGACTTTTCAGAGAATATCTCAGAATCCCAGGTATCTCAAGTTGGTTTGGGGACTTGGTTTGATGATTTATAACCCAATGAAATTTTATAGAGTTCCGCAAACTAAAATTTAAATTTTGAAACTTTTGCTATATTCTGTAAACCCCTAAACAAGATGTTCACATTCTTCTGATAACTGGTGGATATCTGTCAATTTCATTCTTTTGGTTTGGCAGATTTACGCAAATCGCTCATTTTAAACTACACCAGAATCTGATAACATTGTGATTCTTATTCACGCGATTTTAATATCAAACATCGATTTGCATGATAAACTGATTTTTAAGTTTCATATTGTGATTCATATTCACATGATTTAAAAATTCAGTATAGTGATTTGTGTTTTCACTTTTTTTAAATCCAATGTCATGAATTTTATTCACATGATTTCTATATCGAATTCGATTCATATTCATGTGATACTAAAATCCAATATTGGATTTTTTGTAAGAATTGAGATTTTTCCTATGTAAATTACTGGAAAGGTGTGAGTAACTTCATTGGTAAACTGTAAGAAACTTCAAACGTAAAGGTGGGATAATTTTCATTAGTCTTGCTTTTAAATTCTTGCGCATAAAATTTTCAGATTTTTTTATTTTGTGTCACAATTACCCCTGAACCCTGAGTTAATGACCTAAAACTGCAATAGTAAACTATTACAGTACAAGTGACGAAACTGAGAGTTTGATTTGTGCGTTTCTCATATCGAATTCGATTCATATTCATGTGATACTAAAATCCAATATAGGATTTTTGTAAGAATTGAGATTTTCCTTATGTAAATTACTAAAAAGGTGTGAGAAACTTCAAACGTAAAGGTATAATAAAGGTAAAGGTAGGATAATTTTCATTCTTCTTGTTTTTAAATTTTTGCACATAAAATTTTCAGGGTTTTTTATTTTGTGTCACAATTACCCCTGAACCCTGAGTTAATGACCTAAAGCTGCGATAGTAAACTATTACAGTACAAGTAAAGAAACTGAGAGTTCGATTTGTGTGTTTCTCGGATTTGTGCTCTGTTTAAGGGGTTCCACAAAATTTTCCTAAATATAATAGGGTCCTCACACTAAAATTTTTTAAAAAAAAACCTGCTATAGCTATTGAAATATTTTAAATTGAATTGAATACTATTGTTAATCAATGCATTTTAATCATGTAACTTATGCTACTGAAGAGAGCTGAACTAATATTCTGACTTATGCTTTAATCATATAACTTATGCATTTCACAAATTTATAAAATTTAGTACAGTGCAGAACCTCTTATACGGAAACCGGAAAACCAGATAACCGGAATGAAATTTGGAACCGGAAATTAATTTTCTTCCATAAAAATTTTTTTCCCCTGCCAGATTTTGAGCCCATTTTGTTATTTAAAGCGTACGGCGTATCGAGTTGACGAAAGAACTGATTTAGACGACGGATCAAAAGCCGTTTGTAGACGAATCTCACCTAAGCACAAATAGCTTATATATGTTGTTAATGTTAATAATAACATTAATAACATATATAAGCCTGCATATAATTTTTATTTCATAATTTCTTTCCTTATTTAAACTTTAGTGTATTTATCATTTTTTATTATTTCTAAAACTATTTCAAAAGAATTTTTTAGTTTCGTTTTATAAACATTAAAAAAACGGCATTTTGTAGCAATTCCGAAAACCGGAAAAATCAGTTATCCAGAATCGCGATGGTCCCGATCGTTCCGGATAATCGGTTCTCTACTGTACTTCCATTTTCATATCACATTTTACTGACAAAAACAATGATAAAGTGATCTAAATTTTAGACTTTCTAAGCATGATTTAAAGTTTAACATATTAAAATGTGTTCAAATGTCTTATAAAAAAACTATTATTATTTTTTATATCCCAAATTCATTTTATTTCTTTTAAAATTTAAATTTCAGATTGCAGAAATGTATGGATTGAAATGCCAGTTTAGAAAATTGTAAATATTATTTTAAACCTTGTTTATTTAGATAAGGTTCTTGATATAAAGAGTGGAGAGGTGGTTGCCTTAAAGAAATTGAAAATTTCAAAAGATGAATTGGCGTGTAAGATTTTCTTATATTTTAATTTGTTACTTGCATCTTTTTTAAGAGTTTTGGCGCTTAAATCTTCTGTACAATTTTATATTTCTTAGGTTATTTTCATTTTATTCATTGCTCTGTTTTAGTACTTTGAAACTGAGTAAAATGTAGATTGTAAGAGATAAATAAAGTATAATCTGTCCAAATCTATATATCTCTCGGAATCGGTTAAAATGGTCACATGAAAGCGGTCACTTTAGGAAGTCAGGTTAAAAATGGCTTCTTCAATATACATATTATCTGTTGTGTACAAAATAAAAAAGTAAACGTGTTCTGATTAATTTTTGATCTAATGATTGAATTTTCCTGTACTAAAACTCAATTTTAATGGTTCAAGAGTCTAACCTTAAATATGCTAATTAATCAAAGCAGTCAATATTTTTAGTTGCGAAGTCAGACACAGAAACATACTTTCTCTGAATAAAACTAACTTTTTTTTGTCAAATTCAAATTCTTGACCCTTAAAATATGGTTGCTATACTCTGGAAAATATGGTCTCAATATTTTGGTCGGACGAGCCATCAAAAGTTTCAAACTTTTATTGTTTATTTTACTTTTTCTGTATTTTACTATATATTAAGAACTTTTTAGGTAGATCAAAAAGTTTTTGCACACAATTATAAGATTTGTATATGCAAAGATAATTTTGTATAAAAATTGATTTTTAATAATTATTTATTATTTTTTATTATTTTATTTTCTAAATGTTAAAAGAATTTTGAATTCCAAGTTATTAAAATTTTTATACCATTTTAAATTATGCAATTTTAAATGACAAAATGCAAATATTGAGGACAATCTGTCAAATAGTTTCTGAGTTACCTTATTTTAAAAAAGTAGTAGAATCATGTAACTGATTTTGTTATTATTGTATTTTGAATAACTATAAAAAATTTCTTTTTTCACTTTATAGGCATATCCATATACTGCTTGCGAGAAATCACTATTTTAAAGAATTTGGAACATTGTAATGTTACACACTTTTATGGTGTTGCTGTTGGAAAAAGTTTTGAAAGGTATGCAATTGTTGCTAATGTTATTTCTAACTTTAATTTTTTAGTTGCTTTTAATTTTCTTTAACAACATATTTTGTATAATTTATATCTTTGAAGTAAAATATGTCTTTCAAACAAAAATAAATATAAAAATTTTAAAATACAGTCAAGCTTTGATATTATGAATTTGTCAATGTCAAAAATTTTGAAATATTACAAAAAATTCTAATTTCCCTACACATTTGCTATGTTGATAATAGAAAAAAACTGTTTTAGCTGAGTATCTTTTTTTCTGATCCTTGATTTTAAGAAATATTTTTGTTTACCCAAAATGTTTCATTCCTCGTTTCTGAAGAATTAAAAAGGCTTCCTTAAATTTCAAGCCCTAAAGACTTTTCTTGAATAATTTTATGAGGTATTTCTCGAAACCCGAAATGGATTGTCTGATTGATTCCTTCATTCATTCCTGAAGAAGTCGATTTGTAAATTAAATGTGCGCACACAAGAATAAGATTTGAAATCATAGGTTTATTCATAAATCATAAAATGGTTTATGAAAAAATGAACTATATCAAGGAAGGGAACTATAAGTGGGAACTTTATCAAACAAGGATGATGCAATTGACAAATTTTAGCAAATTGCAAAATCATATGAAATAAATATATTGTTTGAAAGAACTTGGTTTTCTTTTTTTTAAATAAATATTATTGAATTTTTTTTACTGAATATTTATTATTGATATGATTCATTTACAGAATATTTAATTTTGTTTGTTTTAAAAATATTGAATTTTGAATAAACATACTTGATTTTCAATTATTTGAATTTTTGATGTTATGAAATTTTTAGTATCTCTCTTTGAGCTGGTGATATCAAGGTGTGACTGCGTGTATAATAATGTATCATCTTAAGTGAAAATAAAAATATACATCAATGGAAAAAGGATTTTAAAAAATTATGAAATTTTTCTTATTTTATTTGTTTAGCTATTCTTAATTTTTACAATTTCAGTAAACTACTCTTTAGAGTGTGCTTTGATACTTAACATTCATAGATCAGTGTTTCCCAAACTTATGACTTTTGTGTACCCTTTCTAAATTTTTCGTAACACTGTGTACCACTAATAAAAAAAAATTATGTATTTTTTACTGTGAAAAAATTGCACAAAAGTTAAACATCACAACTGGCTGTTGACACCACTAATTATTAACTGTTATTTCTTCAAAAAATAGCTAATAGAAAAATATGTAATCGCAAGTTTTCATGGCTAGCTTTGTTTTTAAATAAAATTCTTTGAAATGTCCGATTGCAAAATATTTCGTATAAGAACGCATACCCCCGCTAAACTATTCCCATACCCCTGAAATACGCATACCACACTTTGGGAAACACTGTCATAGATTGTCAAATCTACACATCTTGTTGTGTACTTGTATACATATTTATTAATTCTGGTTATCGATTGATTTTCTAATTTTTTTTCCTGAAAATTTTTCTTAATGGCGTCAACATTCCAGTGATTAAATATTAATAATTATATTATTGGATTAAAAGTAAAAATTTAATACAATAAACCAATTGCAACTTAATATATTATTAAAGATGATTTGATTTTGCCTAACATTATTTTGCTTTTACTGTTAGTGGACTTACTTTAGATTCTTTTAAATAATGTATTAAATTTTAGAAATCCATAATAAACTCTTAATTAGGCTGACCAATTTTTAGATTTTTAAAATTAGAAATAGAATAATTATGCTATTCTGAATATTCTATTTTGTGTGAAATCATTAATAAGTTACTATGTTGTGATTGATTCCTAATTAAATTTATTTATTGTTTTATTTTAAAATCTGAAAGTCTAGCCTTTATTGCTACATTTATTCAAATGCTCAGACATCTATACATTTAAAAAAGTAAAAATTAGTGGTTGTGGTGAGATTATTTCATTTTCTATCAATTTTATGATTTAACAAGCCTAATATTGTCATGACTGGCTTAAAAAATGTATTTTTCTTGAGTCAAAAGAGCATCAAAAAATTGTATTTTTCTCTATGCCAAAATAGTACAGTTTTTGGGGCTGATTTCTGAAATTTTGTTTAAATTGTTAAGAGAAATTTGAAAAATTACTACATCATATTTGACAGTAAGCAATAATTTTTAGCCAAGTTAACAATATAGAATAAGTATACAATGTTTAAAAAATTATGCTATTTACAAATAGATTTTTGTGCTAAAATGCATAAACTTTTGAAACACAGTATGTTTTATTTTTTGAAATGAAGAATTAAAAAAAATGTGTTAAAGGTAGGATCAAGAGGTGTTCACAATTTATAAATTTATTATGTAATTGCAATAATAATGTGTAAAAGTAGGACTTTATTTTATCATCTAAACTTTCATGTAGTAAAATTTAACTTTTATATTAATATTTTTAAAAATTCAAATTAAATTTGCAGTATCGAGCTCTTGTTTTCTTTTTTAATTTTGATTTTGTTAAGAATAGCCTTAATTTTTGCACTTCTCATGCTATTTTAATTATTGTTATGAACTATCTGAACGCATTTGCTTTATAATGCAATGTTTTAGGCTGAATTGCTTTAAAGTAGTATGTTACAGAAATTTTTTTATTTAACCTTGGTTTGGTCAAACTCTTTCTCCAAATATTTTATTTTTTAATTTGCTATTTGTACATTTCAGCACGTATCTCATTCAAGAGTATTGTCCATTTAGTCTTTCAAAAGTTATTGATGATGAAAAGGCTATTTTTGATCAATCTCAGGTAAATAATCAACTAAATTATTATTAGGGGGAGTCAAAAGTTTCTTCTGTCTTTAAGTATGCTTAAGTGTGTTTTTAAGGAAATGGAATCAAAACATGTAGATTCCGTTCAACTTCAAAGCAAGATTTCTGTTTTAAAATGTGATAAAGATACAAATATATTTGATTTAGATGGTCTAATACAGTGTTTCCCAACCTTTTTTGTACCATGCCCCACCTAAGCCTTTCTAAAATTCTTATGCCCCCCCCCCCTATGTAACATATACATAATTTTTAATATTAAAAAATCGAATTGTTCACTTGAGAAACTTAGGAAATTGTTAGCGAAACAAAGTAAGTATATTTTCAGAACATATAATGAAAAACTAAAATTCAAATAATTTTAATAAAGGTTTTTCTATAATAATTTAATATTTTAATTTAGTGAGATTCTTTCCCTTGATGCTTGCTGCAAGTAGATTTTATCAGGTTCCAGTTTGGTTAGCTTCAGTCTCCCCGTTGTGTTCTATCCAGACGATTTGTTTTTTTTCGCCAATAAAATCATTTACAGCACTAAATCCACATTCAGCTAAATATGAAGATGGAATCGGTAATAATAGTTTTCTTGCACATTTGATTGAATTTGGGTATTTGTTTTCTGTTTCCTCACAAAGCCATGCCATGACTCCTTTCATATTAAATAAAGTTTTAACTGACTCATCATTTTGCATTACTGCAAGTTCTTCTTGATATATTTGATATATCAGACAAATCCATTAACATGGACTGCAACATCCATGTTGGAAAATAAATTTATTTTAAATCAGAATATCTTTCTTTTAAATTAGCCGACAGAATTTTCAGATGATAGACAATAACAAGTAAAGCGATATCATTTACTTCACATTTTTGGAGCCAATGAAACTGTTCAAAGTTTTTGTCGTTAATATATTTCTGACGTAACTCAATAAGGGTAATGAAGCCAAATATCTTCGCTTTTGCATCAACAAGAGTTTTATTTGTTCCTTGAAGTTTCTTATTTAATATATTCAGTTTTTCAAAGATATTGGCTAAATAACTCACAAATGCTTTACCATCGACTGTAAACAGATACTTCATTTCAGGTTTGTCGCTTAAAAAATCCCTAAGTCACATAATATTTATTGACCGCAATTATTTAAGAATTTGCCTTTTTCTTTCGATTTTGTCACCGAAATCTTGCACTGCATTTAAATGGCCCAGAGCAAAAGGTTTAAACTCATGTCGAGTCATTTTTGAATTGCCCCCCTTTACAATCAAATTGCCCCCCGGTGGGGCGTGGGCCCCACGTTGGGAAACACTGGTCTAATATATCTTTTTGAATTAAATTAACTGTTCAACGGAATAATGATTTGATATTGTATTTCTTTATAGTAAAAAAAGAATGGATAATATTAAATATTTAATAATGCTGTATATTATTAGATATATCTTTCTATATTAAAAATTTTAACCACTTCTAATTATTTCTCGTTCTCACAACGCAAAAACTATTGGATGAAATTGTATAAAATTTTGCACATATTTAGATATATGTTTAGGGAACATTTTGTTATGAAAATGTAATTGATTGGATCTTGTAATTGATTGATTTTGATTTATTTTATATAAAATTTAAAATGTTCTTTTTAAGTGCTCAGAATTCAATTTGGTGAAAACTATTGGCAGAGTAGGAGAATTATGATTTTTTTTGCAATAAGTACTCTGTTGTGCAAAAGGAGCACAACTTTGCTGAATTTCAAGTTAGATTTTAAATAGTTTGTTTGTTTTTACAATATTTTGATGTAAAATGAAAACTAATCATAGTAAAAAAAATTTTTGCATCCATTTGCTTTTTTTTCTAAGGAAAAAGAAGAACATATCAATTTTTTACATTTTAAAATAGTCTTGGAATCACAATATTTAAAAAGATTTCATATTTTTTATAAGAAATATATTTTTAGAATCCCAAAAGGCGAATAATTTTTTGTTCTTTATTACTAGAAAAAAAACAAAGAGGGATAGTGAGGAGCTACGGATGTAGCGCTGTAATTTATTGAATTTAATTTGTGCAAACAAGTTTTTAAAATGATTTTTGAAAAAAAAATTATTGCATTATTCAAATCTTTTTTAATTTTTTTCAAGAAAGAAAATGTTATTTGAACTTATTTAGGTTGTAGATTTATATCTGTTTTTTTTCCGTAGTGTTAGTAAGTTACAGAAAGCATTGGAAGTTATGTTTGACTCCGCCTAATATGTTCTTATTTTTCTAAAATAAATGTATTTTATTTTTTTGTCATATTTTTTAACTGTTTATCTCTATTGTGGATACCTACAATATCTGGTTGTGAATATATATTTAGGAAAATGCAGCACTTATAGTCATCAGCCATTATTAAACAAGGGAGAAATCACAAGTTGCATCCTCTATTTTTTTATTTTTGAATATTTATAGATGTGTGTGTATGTATATATATATATATATCCTTTCAACTATATACACATAGATCAAGAAGTATCAAAAAATAAAGTTACTATCAAGATGTAAAGTAAGAAGTTGCATTGGTATTGTTGAATGTTGTATTTTATTGGTGTAAAAGTTGTAGCAATTTCTGTAGAAACAGCAATTAAGCTGTTGTAAGATTGTGATAAATTATTACCCAATTTAATGTGAACTTTATTTTCATCTGGTTTATTATTTTTTTATTTATTTATATTTTTGAATATTAATTTTTTTTAATAATTTTTTTATTTCGAAATAGTTTGCTTGCATCAAGATTGCAGCTATATCTGTAAAGTTTTGCTTAATTCCAAAAAGTTTTTGGTGTTCATATATTATACATTGTAATAAATTAAATTAAGTACATAATTAAAATAAAGTTAATTGATAATTAAAAACTAATAATTAAGTGGTTACAATGAAAAAATGTTTTTAAGACTGTTTTTATTCAATAATGAACTAGAATTTTAACATCTTGTTTCTTAAAAAAAAATTTGTTCCAATTTCTCTAAAGTAAAAAGTGATTGATATTATTTTTAGATTAAGGGCGTCATGACTCAGCTTTTTGAAGGCTTAGCATATGTTCACAGTAAACATATTATACACAGGTAAATAATATCAAAAATTACTTAATTTATATTATATATACTAGAGTTTTTTTTTTTTTTTTTTTAGTATTTATGAAAAAAGTAGTATAATCACTAAAATGTTTCTTGCATGTTTCTATAAAAAAAAAATGTGTATTTTTGAAAATTTTTTGTAATGTATAATTTTTTATTTAGGGATTTGAGTGTGACAAATATTTTATTTACATCAAGTGGTATTTTAAAAATTTGTAAGTATTGAATTATTTTAAATCTTTATTTTTTTTATTTTCATATTTTAAAATTTTCTTTTTTTTATTTCCATACTTCAAAATTTTATTTTTTTTATTTTCATACTTTAAAATTTTTTTTGTTTAAACTTAGCTGATTTTGGTTTTTCACGATTGACATCAAATGGTGAAATGACTCCAAATGTGGTTTCACGATGGTAAGTTTTTACTTTTATCATACTACATCAAAAATTTAAAAGTAAACTTATGATATAAACTAATAATAAGTAAGCTTCAACTATTTTAAAACAATGCTTGTATGTTATTTTTTTATTATAAGTTATTGTTTAAACCTTTGAATAATTACCTCAAATTTAGTTAAGGTGAAATCAAATTGCTTTCCTGTGCTACAAACAAGTTTCTATTTTCTAGGGAAAAATTAACCTTAGTAACAGTTTCAGAGTATATGATTTTATATAAATTTATTGATACAATAACATTATGAAAATCTTGTTTTAATAAATGTGTTTAAAATTGCTGAATGTTATAAACGTTAGAGTATTATTTTGGGAAAGTGTTTTATAGTCTGCTTACTGTCTGTTTATAGTCTGCTTACTGTCTTAAATTTTTAAACTAATTCATATCCAGGTCTGTAATAGCAGGCTCAGATATTTAATTATGATATTTAGTTATCATTTTCCAAGTATAATATGTAGGAGTAGGGAAAGTATGAAAGGTTTGATTTAAATTATCTTTTTTTTTATTTATTTAAATATTTATTTAGCTAATGAATTATGGACTGTGTGTTGCATGATATCAAACGAAATCTTTTCTTTTTTTCCTGCCTATCAGCCATTTGTTAATAAAAAAAAGAAGAAATCATGAGTGATGTAGTTTTCATCTAGTAAATTTTGTTGTTGTTGCAAGTCCTTCTCTACAGAACCATATTTATAAAAAAGTTTAATTCTTTGTTTTTAAATTTACTAAAAGCCAGTATATTTATTGTTTATTTACTTCTTATATTAATATTTATTTGTTTTTTATTTATTTATTTTACCAAATGTTTATTGAGAGAGGTTTAATCTATCATACCAAATCGAGACTTCTGATAGATAGGTCAAAAAAGAAATTGAGAAAAAAAAAAATTTTTTTTATATGTAAATAAATATTTAAAATTTCAGACAAAATTATTGACTGTAATATTTCTTAAAGAAATTAAGTTATTACTGCATAGATTTTAATAACTTTTTTGAATCCTATGGTTCTAACCTCCCTCATAGTGGGTTAAACCACTTAAGTATAGAGATAATATCCTGTTTGTTCACTGGTAAAAAGTCATTTATAAAATAGGTAATTTAAAAATTATGTAATATAATAACAAACATTATTATTTATCAAATAATTTCGATTTAAAATTTTTTATTAAAAATATTTTTTATGTAAAAAAGCAGGTCAAACTTTCCATATATCCCTCATTTATATGTTTTTGCTTCTGATTATAGTCTATAGGTCTATAATGTTAACAAAATGTTTCCTATATTATATAGCATATTCAAGAACATTACTATTTGCTTTTGAAGAGCTGATGTATTTATCAATGGTTGTTTGTTAAATTGGATTTAAATTTTTTATAATAGTTGTTCTTATTTCTTATAACCTTCTTAGGTACAGAGCACCGGAAATTTTATTTGGAGCTAAAACATACACTTCAGCCATTGACATGTGGTAATTTTATATTTAATTTTTTATATTTTGTCATTGACATATATTGTCACATATTCCTTATACTATGTTAAACAGCAATTAAAATTCAAATCTATTATCTAATTTATTGGAATTCTTAGCCTATGAAAATATTTAAAGAAATTTTAAAATTTGGTTGTGTAAACAACTTGGCTGTAGGTGAGCCAGTTGAGCCATTTGGTCTAACATAAATTTCTGCTCAAATATTACTCTACTTCTTTGCAGCAAGAAGGAGTGAGATTCATTTAGAAAAAATTAAAATTTTACTGTTTTAAAATGCAAAATACAACCTATCATGCCAGTAGAATAGTGCAATTATTTCTTAATAGAACATTCAAGCAACATTTTAGTTTTGAAGAAAAGGCAACATTGTAAAACATCTCATTTCTTGGTATTTTAAAATGTAAAATATAAAATTCTTGGAATGGAGAAAATTCCTCTTTCTTCCCCTCTATATCTAAAAATAAAACTATATTTTTTTCTTAAATTTTTTAAATTATATTCAAAAACATAAATTGCTTAAAAAAACATCCTTAAAAAACCTTATACCCTTAAAAAACCTTAAAATTCCTTAAAAAAAACATATTTATTCACATTTTTAGTGTTTGCTGGACCTCCTGTTGCCTGTATAAGAACTTTAATTCTACGCAGCATTTATTTACAAAACCAGAAATTCAGCCTAAATCTTATGCGTACTATCACTTTTATAAAATTCTGGTACAAACATTTTGCTTCTGTTTGAAAATTACAGACAATCTCTAAACATGTTCATGAATGAATGCCAAAAATTCTTGATTTCTTAAAAGCATTATCTCCCCGCAAATGTCATTGCATCAAATTTAAAATCAAAGGAGATAATCAATTATACTAATTTTGCTAGTAATGTATTAATTAAAGAATTAGTAGGTTTTTACAAGTATTTCATAATTTTTAAACTTAGTGTGATAGCACATAATTGTAAAAAAAAAAAAAAAAAAAAAAAAAAAAAACATATTAGGGAAACAGATACCGTTCACTTAAAATTTTATTAAATTTTTTTTTTAGCTTCTTTATTTTATCCGCCTCTTTTGAAAGCTATTCCATCAACAATGTTTCCAATTAATAAACTAACATAAACCACAAATTATTCTTATTGTTGTTATTAATATTTAAAGATTATTTTAAAAGGAAATAAAATAATGAGATCCTAATAAGTTTTCACTGAAGTAAAATGTTATTTTATTTCATAATTGATATTTCCTTGTAATTTTTAGAGGCTTTTAATTGTTTCTTGATAAAAGCTTTCTGGTTTGTTTTTGTCTCTCTCTTTAAATATTTATTAAAAAATTTATTTACATACTATTCAATTTTGTAAAGATCTCTTTTTTTCCTTTTATTTCAATTTGTTACTTTAGGGCTGCTGGCTGTATTTTTGCTGAATTAATTCATAGGAAGCCTTTATTTCCTGCTGATACAGACAATGACATGATTAAGCTTATTATTGATACTATAAGCTCTCCTAATGAAACTCTTTGGCCAGTATGAAATTTTATTTTATGATAAGTATTATAAATATATATTAATTATAATTATTATAACTAAGCTATCAAAACTCTATGCCCTGTATGGAATTTTATTTCATGATAACTATTATAAATATTTATAAATTAATTAATAATAATAATAATTCTTAATATAAGCTCTCTGAATAAGAATCTATGGCCTGTTTGAAATTTTATTTTATGATAATTATTAAAGTATGCCTGAAAAAAATTTCCTTGATTAGTTTTTATTGTTATATATTTATGTATAATTAATTTATAAAAAGAAAAATGGTTAATCTAGTATTTCTTTGTTTTTGACAAATATTAAGAAGTATTATTATTTTTCTGTATATTTTTTAATATTAGTTCTTTGTACACTCAAACATATCCTAAGCATTTTTTTAAAAAGGTTTCTGTTAGTTAGTTATGATTTTTTTAATTTATTTAAAAGGGAAAAATTCAAAGTCTTTAACAATATTTATTAACTATGCAATAAGTAGAGGCAGTGACAGCTGTTATTTAATTTAAAAGTGTGAACCATAGCTACTCTTAAGACTTTGCATTATATATTGTAATTCTTTTTAAGAACTATTGCTGATTTTTTTGTATTGTTTACATTTAAGTATCTAGTTAATATTGAATTTTTATTTGTAAATTTTTTAACTCCTAGCCATGACCAATTTTATTCAAGGATTTGTTATTTATTTATTTCATTGTATTAACATTTATAAGTTTTATAAAATTGTAAATAAAGGTAAAAATAAGAATTGATTAAAAAAAAAGTTTTATCTATATTGTAATAAGAGAAAAATATTCAGTTGATTTTTCATCAAGTTTTATACTCAAGACGTGTTGTGGTGAAATAGTTGCAGTAATGTTTCATTCATTTAAATATTTCTACCATTTAAAAAAAAAAAAAAAAACTACCATAAAAATAATAAAAGAAAACTTGAAAGGTTTCTATATTGCTATATTTGTAATTATCCTATTTTATCAGTTTTTTTATTATATCTACTAGTAATTCTTCTTGCACTGTTTATGGATTTTTTTATTTATTTTCATTTGCATTGTTCTCTTTTCCTGTTAAACTAAATATTTCAGAAATCTTTTTGTTGTAAATTTTAACTGAAGCAATTATGTCATTTACAGTTATTTATGACTCATTTTTTCTTTATTAAGACTGTTTTTAACTTATTTCATTATTAATTGTCTTCATAAAGATATTGTAATCTTTATGAATATGTTTTACACCAATTAATATTTTTGTTTCTAGGGCTTTACTGAGTTACCGCTACTGAAAAATTACGAAATTCGCCAGCAATCGTAAGATAATTTGTTTGTTTACTAAAAAAAATATATTAATGAAAATACTTTTTTTTTCTTTCCTAGTTCAAATCTTCTTAATTTATAAGAAATTATTATATTATGATTTATTTAATGAACATTCCATTAATAATATATTTGTTAATGTGCATTAACTTAAAAATTGTTTTAATTTTTAACTTAAGATTATTTTTATTAATCTATGTTTTATTTGATAATTAATGCATAGTATTGTTCATCACACGGTTATACTAATTTATATTATTACCAATACTTTTATTTTATGAATTATTAATAAAAATGCATCATTAAGGATATTTATAATTGCTTTTTTGCGTAATTTATCTGAATTAATTGTAAAAAGGACTTGAAGCTATTCATGACAGTCTTAAAAGGCAATAAATTGTTCAATTCTGTGACAGTATTAAGATAGGATCAGATTTGATCAATGAAAGCAAATATGACTGTTAGAATTTAAATTAAAATGATGAAATTTTTAAATACCATTCATGATTAGAAAAGAGTTATAACAAAAAAGAATTCCTCAAGCATTTATGCTTTTGCTGTTAAAATTTTTTTGAAATATCAAATTGTTGGAAACATACTACCCATAGTCTAATCAAACAGATTCAAAATGCATAACTTTTTTAATTTCGTTGTCTCCTTTTACAAATCATATCATTAATTACATTCAATTCCTTCTTTACTATTTATCTGAAGTGGTGTAAGCTTCCTGGAAAATTAGCTTCTTTAGACGTGACCCAAGATACCCTAATGATATTTTTTGATTTTTTATTATTACTTAGAGAGTGTAGTGCCATTTAGGATTGTGCCATTAAACTTTAAAATCTTCTCAATTCAAAGTGCTGTGAGTTACACATTACTCAATATGACAAAATATGATAATTTAATATATTATCTTTTTATTTCCTGAAGAGCAATTGCATTACCATTTACAATTAACTAATAGAAAATAAATTGCGACTTACATGTATGGAAGATACTGCTTGATTAAATATAATGAATGAAATATTATATTGAGATGTAGTAGATAAAAAGTTTATGAAGAGGTGTTGTAAAAATGGAATAATACATAATTTTTCCAAAGTCTTACAAAAATCTGACTGTAAGTTATTTAATCTGTTTAAATAATTAGAATGCATGGTTAATTTGAATTAGTCTTGGTGGGAAGAAAATATTGTATAAATACAACTCACATTTTTATTTTTAAAGTAGACCTATATAAAATTTTCAGTTATAGGTTTGTTTCTCTATCATGCATAGCTCATTTTAAACAATTTTTATGTACATATAATTTTGTTTTTATCTCTTTCAAGGAAGCTAATATATTTTGTTCTTGATTTTCTTTCAAATTGAATTTTTTACCTCAAGTTTTTTACTACTTACATTAGCTCCTCTCATTATTTTATTCTGAGTATAGTTCTAACAGACTAAGGCAAATATTTCGTGACCAGCCAAAGACATGCATTACACTTCTTCACAAGCTATTTTTATACAACCCTGAAACAAGGTACGTATAAGATAGAATTTTGTTTTGAATTATTCTAATTATTATATCTAAGTATTGTTCTTCTGTTTTAATAGTTTATTTATTATCATTTTTTAGGTATTCAGCAAGAAGTAGTTTACAACACACTTATTTCATGGATGAACCTCATGGTCAGTATTTTTAATTCTGTGTAACGTTATATAAATTGTATCATTATAGATATTTTTATAAAAATTATAAATATGCGTTATGTTTTTGTAATTTTTTGTAATATTAAATCCAATAACTCCAATTTTAAATGTTTTTAAAGTATACTGTTTACAAATTTGGTTATTCTTCTGGCCATTAATCTAACTCCAATTTTTAGAACATAGTACAGTGCAGAACCTCTTATCCGGAAATCAGAAAACCGGAAAACCAGATAACCGGAATGAAATTCGGAACCGGAAATTAATTTTCTTCCATTAAATTTTTTTTTCTCCTGCAAGATTTTGAGCCCATTTTGTTATTTAGAGCGCACGGCACATCGAGTTGACGAAAGAACTGATTTAGAGGACGGATCAAAAGCCGTTTGTCGACTACTGTCACATAAGCCCAAATAGCTTATATATGTTATTAATGTTAATAATAACATATATAAGCCTGTATATAATTTTTATTACATAATTTCTTTCCTTATTTAAACTTAAGTGTATTATTATTTATAATTTTTTATTATTTCTGAAACTATTTCAAAATAATTTTTTGGTTTCGTTTTATAAACATTAAAAAACGGCATTTTGTAGCAATTCAGAAAACCGGAAAAATCAGTTATCCGAAATCGCGATGGTCCCGATCGTTCCGGATAATCGGTTCTCTACTGTATAATATGGTATAATATAATGCTCATGGTATAATATAATAATGATTTTGAAATTAGCTTTCATATTTGAGAATTATGCATTTCAATATGTTACAATGTTTTTTTGGTGTAACTTAAAATATTTCATTATAAAATAGAAAATATAGGCTATCTTATTGCATTTTTTGTCGCATCTTTCTCTCTCATGTCTATAGTTCAAAATAAATTACTGAATATAATGAATATCTAATATTTAATAAAACATCTTATTGTATAATTATATATTTTTGTTACATTTTTCTTTTTTAGTGTCAATATCTGAAATCCAAAACTAATTATTGAATAATTCCCTAAGTCTAAAAATTTTAAAGTATAGTACTTTAATGAAAAATTCTATACATTTTAAATTATTCTGCACAGAAAACTACCATATTATATTTTCTTAAATTAAAAGCAGTATATGTAATGACCATTAAATTTTCTGGAATATTAATGGTAATTTAATTTTTCAAAGGTTTCTAAAACAAGTATTAAAATATATCAATAATAAAAGTTATTTTCTTTATGATTGTATTTTTAAAATAAGTTTTTAAGTAAACTCAATCATTTGACCTCCCAAGCCCCCTCCCTCTTCTGGTTGCACGCCTGCCTTAAGGACCCGTTTATTACGAGCACTCGGATTTAACGAGTACAATGTTATGGTCCCTTTGCGCTCGTTATAAACGAGTTCGACTGTACTAAACATAGCACCAATGCGTGTAAGCAGTGACGGAAGTTGACCTTGCAAGTTTAAAATGTCATCTATTTTTTAATGAACTTTTCTTTGAGCAGAAAATTTTATACCTTTTATGTATCGTCTAAAAAATATCTAGGAATTCATTTTGGTTGCTACACTGTGCTCTTGATAGGATTAATAATTATTGTGATAAAAATATTTTTAGTGATAGAAATATGTATTTGGTTTTACACTTGAAATAATATATCAGTAATAGTTGGAAAAATGTTTATTAATACTTTTAAAAACAAGCTAACAAATGTTCATAACTATTAAATAATTGAATATGTCCTGTAGATTTAAAAAAGAAAATATGCATCTTGGTTGTAGAGAGTATAGCAAAGTTAAATTTCAATAAATTCTCTCTTCCTGGAACAAAATAGTTTTTTATTTATCTAGAAAAAATCTTGTACATTCTTTACATGAAACGTCTTATAAAGGATAATGATTAGCTCTCATGTCCACTTAATATGATTTGGTTGCAGACATCTCAGTGCCCATTAGAGTGTTATATAACTTTTAAAATATGTCTATAAACATTTGAATTATGTGTTTGAAAACTTTGTATAAATGTCTAAAACCATATTTAAACAGTTTAAGTTGAGTAATAAATTATTATTTCAAATGTTGAATTTTAGCATATCAATTGTTATTTATTATCTTATAATAATAATAACTCAACACATTTTTCAATAGTGTTTTTCTTATGTTTAAAATTTAGTCCTGGATAATACGTATGGGTTTTAGCCTTTTCACATTAGTCAACTTCTTATTGTTTCATTATTTAAAATTTATTTGTTTTCACATGTAATTAGTTTTTATATTTTTTTCTTGTTTAATAGCATGTTCTGAAGCTGCTCTTGTTCCTACTCTTCAAATATCAGAAACAATTTAAGCTTCAATGTTAAAAAGAAATCGAAATGTAATTTTATATAAAATTTAACCGCCAACATGAATTATGGCACCATTTGTATATAAATATTTTTTAATTTTGTATAAAGCTCATATCACAAATGTGTTTAATAAATCATTTAATATGTTTCATATTTTTGTGTAGTTTTCCTTTTCAACACAAAATTCCATGTCTTTTTTTTCTTATTCTTCTGTTCATTAATCATTGTATAGTTTTAAAAAAATCATAAGTTCCATTTATTGATAGTAAATTGTAAATGCAAAAAAGTGGTGAAAATGAATTTTCCGTAATGATGTAATGAACTGCAGATTACTTAAGTTAAAATTCATTAAAAAAAATTATTATTTGTGGCAAAATATATGTAATATTCTTAATCTTGTTTTGAAGCTTCCAATTTTTTTAAGGAATGCTAGTTATGTGTTGCAAGAATTTTTTTTATAAAATTTTAAAAGTTAGCAGATGAAAAATCCTTTCTTAAAAATTTTTATAAGAAATTCTGGCAACCTATTTGAAGAAAAACTTAATATAAAGTGGACGTAATACCTGTGAAATTAGCCGAGACTATACAAACTCGATTTTTATAAGTTAACAGCAATATTTTATTTAATAATTTTTCGTGCAGACCTGGAGAAAAATTGTTATTTTTTTAAATTATTTTATTTAGTACTTTTTTGTCTTAGAATTCATTAATTTAAATAATATTGCACCTTATTCCCTCTCTCCTCAAACACGTTTTAAAAGCACGATTATAAACAATAAACACATGGTTTCAAATAACTTTCGAAATGCTGGGTTAAAATTTGGTGGTGTAGCACTAATCCACATACCATTCACGTTAATGACTTAACTAGTAAAAAGTAATCTGAGCACAAAAGAAAATTTAAAGAATAATTGAAGAAATACCCTGATTTTCCAATGATATCGGTTTTCTAATACACCTGGTTTCGAGAGTGTTGGATACTCAAGATTCTACTATGCTGTCTGTCGTTCATAAAAAGTTACTTATAGAGTGAAATATTCTTTAAAAAAATACTAAGAATTATTTTTTGTATGTTTAACTAAATAAAATTGTATTCGCAAAAGTGTAATTTTTTTAAAAATTATTTCTAATAATGTTGAAACTTATGACAGATTTCTTCTTGTAAGAAAACTAAAAGATTAAAAAAAAAAAAAAAAATAACGAAATAAAGCACTGTTTTTTATTTTTTATAATCTGATATGTAGTAAGGATTGAATATTGAATTCAGAACGTTTATTTGATATCTGTTGAAACAAGACTAAAAACTTTCTGTGTAGTGAACATTCTACAATCACGTGTTTGGGATGATACACATCATCTGCGTTTTGAATGTTATCAATTCTCTTTCTAATGAATAGTTTATACTCTAGTGTTTATTTTCATTGATATGAATTGCTTATCAAATATTTGGAAAAGCATATAAGTTTTACTGTGCTATGCTTATGTTAAATGCTTATGTTTTTTTTTGAAAATTTTTAAATAAAATAAATTTTTTAGACAATTTTTATCAATGAAACGCTAATGAAAATTTTTTTATTCAGATTTTAAATAAAATTTTAATTTCGTTAACTCTGTCCTAGTTTACTACACAGAAAAAATTTCATTTAAAGTTACATTAATAAAATTATAAGAGTCAATATAAAATTATATATATATTGAAAGGAAAAATAATAATATAAATTTTTTATTATTATTATCTTCCCTCCCCCCTTTTTTTTCCATTGTTCTGTAATTTTTCCCATGTTTTCTCTACATTTTGAACTTATTCTATGAGTTCTGTTTACTTGCAGCTTATGCACAGCAAATAAAACTTATTGTTTTTCTTAATTTTCATTCGAATTATGTGTTGTTTTTTTCTAAGTGGAATTGGTAGGGCATATATTAATAATGCTAAAATTGACCTTTTTCGTAGTACCTTTTCTAAGAAACTACTTTTGATATGGCTATGAAATTCTTCAGGGATATTTAAGATTATATCAGTTGTATGCTGCGATAATGTTTTAGCTTTAACAGGAATACTTTTTGAGTTATGAAATATTTTTAATAAAAAATGAACTTTTTAAAAAATTAAAAGTTCTCAGTTCATAATTTAAAAAAAAATGCTGCCAACGACATGCATTAGCAGTTATTACAGTGTTAACATGTACATGTAAATATTCTGTGGAAAATAAAACTGAAACACTATCTTGTTTAGATACTGAGAAAAAGCTCATCTAAAAAGTTCAGCTTTAGCATTATTGGTGCATGCCCTATCAACTCCCATTAAGAACAACAAGGTAAACAATATTTTCAAGTTAAAAAAATAATCGATTTGGAAAATTTGAAATCTCATATTTTCTTGGTAGAATTACTATATTTTAGCTAACCAAAGCTCATAAACTTGATCATTCCGAAAATAAATACAGTAAAAGCACCAAATCATTTCTCAACGGGTGAAAAATTTGACAGTTACATTTTAGTATATACTAAGCTTTATATCTGGTTTTTATCACAATTCGAATATATATTATTCTGTAAATGGAGATGTTAACATTCAAAACGACATCAATTTCAATATAAAATTTCATGTCTTTACACTGAAATTTTAATTTGTTAACAGAAGTATGAATTTTTAAATTTTAATCTGAAAATCTTTTCGAAATATTTCTTTTCAAAATCAATCTAACTATGCATCCACACTTAAAATGTTTTTAATATTTTTACGCATTTAATAAGTTTTTATCTAATGATAGGAGCTAGTTAATGCTTAATATTAGTGAAATAATTAGCTAATGTTAATTACTAATTAATTTACTTGCCTCAATTGAAATAATTTTTTTTTGATGGATTTGGATGATGGACCGTACATTGACCAGATTTCTCAAAAGTTTCGCCCCTCTGTTATTTTTAATTTTTGGATTTTTCACTTTGGAAATCAGTGCATGATGATAATATTTTAAGCATAATTTAGTTATGCAATTCATTCATCTAAAGATAATCTATAATGCTACTTATTTATTATCAGCAAAATCTAAAATTTTAATACATCGGCCGAAAAGTTTCTGTAAAATTTCAATGTAAAAATAAATAGTTATATTTTTACGTCATTGCTCAAAAATTTTCTGAATATGTCAGAAAATATTTACGATTCTGGATTTATTACAATGCAAACAGTTTTATTGTTTTTAATTCTGAATTTTTCTCTCACTATTAATCATAATAAATAAATCATAATTTTTTGGGGGTAAAATAAGTTTTTTAGTTGTATTCAAATTTTTCGCTCTCTTAATTTCTAAGAAAAATTTCTTTCAAGTTAGGTTTAGTCTCTATTTCTATTCAATATTTTTAGTAGCTTTTTTAACTTATGTTCTTAATTTCAGAACTTTGTATTAATAGTTAGCACTAATTAAAAGAATCTGCAAATAATTTAACAAAGCATTTGAGAACACTTATTAAAATTTGGGAACATTTCCTGCTTACAAAGAATTACAGAATTTTTGTAGACAATCAAGGAAATTCGAGGACTATCCTCGAAATTTGAGACCGTTTAGTCACCTTAAAGTAATATATATATTTTATTAAGGGGATATTATATATACGTTAACAAAAAGGACGTTGTGGTTAATTATTGGATATTGTTAGTTTTTTTTCCTATAGTATTTAGAATTTTAATATTAGATATTTATAAAAGAAAAATAGCTATTTCATAGCAATGTAAGAATTTTCGTAGATTATTAAATTGTCGGATTGAAAACATTTAAAAACAAGTAACAGTTATTTCAAAATAAGTTAGTGAATAAATTTTAAATAAAATGTTTGGTACGATTTCTTTTTATTCTTAACACGAATATAAGTTGCACGTTAGTTTGAAACGTCTGAAATGAAAGCAATGTGATCATTGAACTTATTCTAATCTAGTGTAAAAGGCAGTAGTGAGTTGGTCATGCACGTGCATTAAGTTTCTAATCTTATCAACACAGTCTCTTTTTAAGCGAATCGAATGATTCAAGACTTATTCAATTTTTAAATGATATGAATAATTTATCTCAGCTTGATGACACTTGGTATGATAAGCAAACAATGTTCTTACTTAATTTTTGTTTTGTTTGTTTGCTCAATTTGTAGTTAAATGCTTTGCTTAAAAAATTTGGTGCGATGTTATTTCAGCATCTAACGTACCAGATTTATTTTTCTCACTTTCTTAAGTCTAAGTACTCATGATAAATTGCAACTTGTAAAAGATTTAAAAATTATAATTCATAAAATGTTTGTTAATAAATGTTTCGAAACAACTCAGATTATCCAGGATACAATAGGGTTATGTTTGCGATTGACTATAATAATGTATAAATTATAAAAAAAAATATCAGCTTTTTATGCAAGCAGTTTATTGTTAATTTGTATGCTTTATTATGAAAAGTTATGCTAATATATAAATATAGATGTGCAATTATAAGATTTTTCTCCTTCTCAACTTTTCTTACAATTAGTACCACTGTATGGAAATTATTTTCGTATCCTGCAGAGTTATAAACATTTGTCAATTATTGCATTGTAAGAGGGGCATTTTTACGCTGCATGGATTGGTTATAAGTCAATTCAGAACATTCATTTCACTAACGCTCGATATTTATTTATATATTTAGATTTATTAAATAAACTTACTTTGCATAAATTTTTTCTCCGATGACGTATAATTACTTAAAATGAAATTAAAAATTTTTAGATTGAAAGCGTTAATAGTAGGGGAGAGGGGGGCACATGTGAACATGGTATGTTTTACCAATATGATTTGAAATAAAAAATCTCGAAAAATTTTCAATTGATGGCAGTACTAGTCCTACCTCTCTGAAAAACTTTCAGAACAATGAGACATTTTGTTGATCTATTCTGACAATTTCTTTGTATCAGCTGGTGTTGCATATATTATAATCGCTCGCTTCTTCAAGTGAAAGCATAATATAAATCAACTAATAAACTAAAATTAACTATTGCAGATCATTATATGAACATTCAGGTAAGTTTATGACAATTATTCTTTTTTTTTACTCAATTAAAAGTTCTTTTTTTTTTCAAGTTAGGTTTAAGAAGGATGATGGGGGCACTTGTGAACAAAACATCTGGGGCAGATATGAACAGTTAACAAGTGCCCCTATATAGTATTAAGATTATTATCCTCATGATATTATAAGTTTAAAAAATATGCATGCATTTAAAATTATCATTATTTAATTTTCCATAATTAATTTATAAATTTTTCCTGCAAAAAAAAGTATTTTTTTTATTAAATGGTTGATCGCGCATCACGCATATTAACTGATACACCTGAGAAAATAGAATTGCTAAAGCTAAAAATGAAAAGATAGAAAAAATGAAAAAAAAAAAGCATGAAAGAGTATTAGAGAAGAAAGAAAAAGGCCCATTACAACACCCGTGGAACATGAAGTTGCGAAAAACCCAATTACGGAAAAATTATTGTACAGCTGAAAAATTATTTTCTTATTGACAGTACTGTTGTACAATTTAAATTCACATAGTAAGCTACAACCCCCTCAGTATAATACGTATCTATATCTGTTATATTAAAGAATTTTTTTCTTTGAAATATGATGATTGCTTTGTGTTTTTAATCTTGTTCATATGTGCCCCAGGCCTGTTCACATGTGCCCCCAATAGGGGCACATGTGAACAATTGAAGTCATTTTTCTAAAATATTATAAAGTAAAGAAATATTTTATTGAAAAATCTCAAAAAATTCCACGAGACAAAGAAAAGACTATTTAAACATATGGACTTTTTTACTATGAAAAATTGATGATATTTTTCGAAAAGTGAAGAAATAAAAAAATTTGTTCACATGTGCCCCCCTCTCCCCTACATATTTTTTTATTTACTAAAGTCGAAATAAAATGTTTAAAACTCTTTGAGAAAAATTGTTTTAAAGTAGTACCGGAACTATAGTTTTATAAAAGTATCTTTTTGGCGACAACGAGATAATTTCATTGAGAAAGCAAAGAACATCTAAGTTTAACATTTTAATTGAATAGAGACTAAAAAATTATCTAATTTTCCTCATTCTCTTATTTTATTATTTCATACTGGAATTAAAAATGTAGCTAAGATTTATGCGATTATATTATTATTTACTTGTGACTTATAAGAAGTAATAACTCTAATGCCTTGTCTAATGTTGATTGCGGCTTGGTAGCGAAGAACGTTGTCACGTGATACTAAGACGATTTTTCTTCTTCTTGTAAATCCTACCTCCAGCATTTTACTATGGAGATGGATTGCTGAGCTGTGTTTGGAAGTATAAAACTTGATAAAAAATTGTCGCATGCTGCTGTGCTTGTGGGGTTTGAGAAAAACTCATGAACGAAAGAACTTTTAAAATTCACTAGCATGATTTTTGTTCTTTTATATTATTTTTTAGACATTTTATTGCAACTTGTATATTATCATCATTCGCCTGTATAGAATGAATTTATTAAATATTTAACCTGTAAAATTGCTATCTATTTTTTTTAAATATAAAATTGAAGGATAATGTAATTAAAATTTGCTGGCATTTTCATTACAATTAAGTCTCATATTGGTATTGATTTACACATTATTTTCAAGCCGATATTTTTAAAACAAATGTCGTTTTATTTTCGCTGTATAATCTATAATTATATATTAACAAATCACTCTAGAATTTATTTATAAATTTTTTTGATGCATTAAATTGAAATATTTTTTAATAATTTCGAAGTGAATTTAATTCCAAACTTTAACTTGTTCTTATATATAATGTATAGTTTATTGGATCAAAAAATTAAATTGAAAGTCTCAATCCAGTGGAGAAAGGAGACACTTCTATAAATCACATTTGTGAAGCCCCATTAGAGTGTGACAGACAAAAAGGTAAATCTATTATTTTGTTGTCATCTATTGTTTTCTGTCATTTAAAAAAAAATGACAGAAAGTTTCGTTTAAACGTAATACTTATATATATTTACATATGGTATTGTTTTAAAAACAAAATTTATAATTTTTAAAAACAATTACAAATTTTATCTGTTAAAAAATAGTTTCGGTGAGCTACGCTCTAATGATTTGCAAAAATTGTTTTTTTCTTCTTAATAATCAAATTAATATTTTTTTTAAAAAAAAAAGATAAGAAAGACCCTGAAAATATAATTGTATACAAATGTTCAGATAAATTCTGTCGGCACATCACGATAAATTGTCGCTAAGCAACGAAAATTATTTTTTATCTTTCAAAACTAGAAAGAACCGGTTTCAGTGTTTATCTTAAAACGCGATAAAGATTATTTTAGCAAATAATTTCCCTCGATTTATTTTTCCATGTATTTCTTAAAAAGTTCTTAAAAGTTTACTCAAATTATTTATTTTATAACTGTTTGCTTGAATAAAGGCGATCAAAACGCGTGGGAAAAAGTTTTATGAGAATTAAAAATACAGATACAAATCAGAAATAAAATTGATTAATAGCGATTGATTATTTTTAAAGCGATACCACTATTAATCAAATTAAAAGGTATCATTTTATTAATCAAAAATATTACCCCCCCCCAAAAAAAAAGAAAAATCTGCAGGTAATGAAAACTATATATGAAATACTTGCTGTTATACCATGGTGTGTAGCGTTTTTAAAAAGTACTTAAAGGTGCTTATTTTCGATTTTCGTTATTTAAAAGTCCTTAAAGGTGCTTTTTTCATTGGGTGTTTTTAAAAAGTGCTTAATTTTCCCTTTTCAAAAATGAGATTTTTTTTTTCGTTACCATGTCGATTTTCGCCACGTATTATGCAAAAGCGTGCTTTTCACTTTGTTCCATTCAACGTTTTTACAATTTATTTCGGCATACAGTCGGTCCATAGCGTATGAAAGCGCCAATCATTTTACTTGTTTCATGAAAATACTTGCGAGTCCGTATGAGCGGCTACTGAGCGGGGTTCGGTTAGATTATTGCTTTCTCATGTGCAATTCTGCTGCATTTTGTAAGATATTCTCAATTTCAGACTTCATTTTCCACCCTTCGATATCGAACAGAAAAATCTCTCGATCATTTTATAACGGCTAATATAATCAAGAAAAATGTTCTTTGTCAGGAACTAGTTATTTTCTTATGATCATCTAAAGTCTTTGAAAATTATTTTGCATTTTGTTAATGTATATAGTGCTTACATTTTTTTTGAGTGCTTAAAAAGTACTTAAAAGGTGCTTATTTTTGTTGAAAGATTTGGCTACGCAGCCTGTATACGCTTAGCAAAATTAAATGAAAATTGAAGACTTTGAAAGGAAATATTTAAATTACAAACGTTTATTCCATCCAAAGATGTTTTATTTCAGTCTTCTCAACATTTATTTGTCACTGCATGCATAGTTAATGTGCCTTACAAAAAATAACATAAACTGCATGCAAAATTAAGATGCTGTGTGAGCAATTATACAATTGTCAGTGACCTTCATCTTGTTACGTTTATCTGGAAAACTGTTACTGATAGAAAAGTGATAATATAATGAAAAGGAATAATACAACACTTAATTTTTTTGTTTTTGAGTTTATATTTTTCGTTTATAAAATTGTTTTATTGTTTGATGAGTAAATATGCCGTGAAAAGAAAAATATATAGCTGCATGCAGAATCTATATTCTATGAAACCTATAACCTTAGTGCCCATCAATATGTTACGTCTATCTATAAAAACTGCTGAAATTGTCCACGAAGTCCCGAAAACAGTGGGGGGGGGGGAATATACATGGCTTTTTTACAACGTTTATCATTGTGCTTTAGTTTATTTTGCTAGATTGTAAAGCTGTTTTATATGGTGTGTTGTTAATATGCCGTGGAAAATAATGTAAACTAGCTTACAAAATTAATATGCAGTGAAAACAATTATATAAATGTCAGTGAACGTCAATTAGTTACGTTTATCTGTAAAAATGTTTCACTGCATTTAGAGTTAGTATGCCGTGAAAAGGTTATGCCGAGCATATAAGTGATTCTCGGTGTAATTAGTTGCGTAAAGAAAAATAATTCATTGTAACAAATTCTTTACTAACTTCAAGAAAGTTACATAATATTTGGCTTCCTGTATTTTTTATGAAACATTGCACTATTAAGGTAATCTGATTAATATAATTACTCTGGGTAGGTGATTAGTTAGAGAATATAGTTTGAATGTAAATGGTAGCTTTTTTCCTCTTTGATGTTCTTATTACGTCTCGTCTAATTTTTTCTGCACAATTTTTTATTCCTTTTTCACTTAAATTCATAGTTTTTTTTATCTCCTTTATTAGTTTAAGTTTTTCTAATCAAAGAAAATTTTTTGTTCATTCAGTAATTAACTTTATTTTTCGTTTACGTAATTCGTAACCCCACTTAATGCGAAGATAATAGTTTTAAAAATAACATCTTTTTTCCAAACGATTCTCTATCTAAATTTTTGGTTTGAATATCTACATATTCTTTCATTTAGGAATTCACTCTTGACGGTATTACACTGAATCATCTTATTCTACATAGACATTGAAAAAAAAAATTACAATATTTTATTTTGAAGTAAGAGGAAATGTTATGATTTGAATGTTTTTGAAGTTACTATTAAAATTCTTAGCGATCCGTATATTCTATTAGGTTCTAAACAAAGATTCCACTGTTTTTAAAATATTTTAAAGGCTTGAAATGTAGACTATTCAATTTTGACTGCCAATTTCCTCTTCGTTTAATGCGAATTTTCGTGCTAAAGCTGATATAAACGCTCTCCACGTAAATTAACTGGACAGCGTTTTAAGAAAAGAGCGTCTTTGAGCTCAAAATTTCAATTGTTAAAATTGACGAGCATATCACGAGCAGTTTATTCATATATAGCACCCTCTACGTGTATAGCATAAATGTCACGAGCAGCTTTTGACACTGTAGAACTTAAATTAAAAGCAAATAGAAGGTGCCGAAAATTTTCATTTTTCTCAGTATGACATTTTATTTGGATGATGTGAAAAACTCGAAATGAAAAAAAAAATTGATTCTGGTAGAACAAAACAGTCTGTTCTTTTGAATGATTTAAAACATTATGAAAATATTTAATGACATGCCGAATGTTAAAATTTGAAAAAATGGTGGAAGCGTAGTGGCTAACCTTATTAATAAAGACAGAAATAATATAAATAATGAAAGATTATAAATAATAAAAATTCATTTAGTTCGAAAAAAAACCCCTCTAAATTAAAAATCGTTCGTCTGAAAACTGCTGTTTTGATTACCAATAATGTTATGATTTCAAGCAATTGTATAGGTAGATTTTAACATGGGTGATCATTTCATTTGGTGTGCTGTCCTTTAATCCTTAAACACTGCCTTTAAACTTATTAACTTTCTTTATTAGAAATGTTAGAATTAGTAGTACAAATGAAAGTCTTTCTTAACCGTAATGTTTATAGTAATATTTATTTAATTACAGTGATGCAGTAATTTTACGGTAATTATTACTATACAAATTACGGCATATCAGATTTTTTGTTATGAAACATGTTCTGGTAAAATGGATTTTACGGTAAAAAGTACCGGTGCTTTTTACTATAGTTTGATTCGGAATTTTTTACAGTGTAGCTTCTAATTTTCTGTTTGGGGAAAATAAATCTTTACATCAAGAAGGATAAAATTAGTGAAAAATTCGTCTTCACAGTCAAAATTGAATAGTACTTAAAAATTAAATGCATTGTTTTTTTCTTTTCAGACGGATCAAAAGAGAACATTTTCTGCACTTACAATCTTCTGATAACGGTTATCAGGCGTAGAACGAACTTGTGTTGTTTATCTGACTACAAATATGTTCTTTAGATACTTTAATGATGGACGTAAAGAAAAGCTGCAGAAGATTTAATTGCAGTGTTATTTGTGCAAGTTATTTGTTGCTTTATTATAATATCAAATAAATAATTTAAGATTTAAAAAAATGAGAGAAAAAATTAGTCTACTAAGAATTTCTTCAAAAAGTACGGAATACAAGGCTAAAATACAGGTGATATGTTTATTAAATGCATAAAAAAATTTTAAACATGGATTTCCGAAGAAAATCATAAAAGCTTAAAAACTCTAAGTTTTATTTTAATCACTTAGATAGTTTTAATTTAAATAGATTTATGTTTATACATTGATTCCATAATCAATGTGAAAAAAATAAAGCACAATCTAAATAAAATTTTGAAAATTTTTTACGTTGTTTTCCTACTATCAATAAAATGATTCTTTCTGATTTTGTGGACATTTTTAAAAAACATTTAGTAAATTTTAGTGACTTCTAACATCTTAATATTTACTAAAAATTACTTAAAAACTTTTTGTGCATTAATTACTATCAATATGATAATACACACATGCATTCAACCTTTATTTAACAGTACCTACAAATATATTATTACATATTTTTGCAGAATATTTGAGCTTGAATAAAAAAAAACATTATATTTAAAATGCATGATTTAAAATAAATTCACAACACTTATTTAGAGAGATTTTAACAATGATTAAACTGTGAAAATAGTTTATATTATTTCTGAAAGTTGATTCTGGAATTAAATTAAGTATCTTATTTTAATTTCGTTCAAAATATCTACCATAGTAATCTCATATTTTATATATTAACTATAAAATTAAAATAAATTTGCTGAATTTACTTCTGAACCGAACGAAGGAAGATTTTCAAATTAAAAGTTTGGACACACCACCCTCTTTCGATATTTTAACAATAAAACGCATTAAGTATTACGATAAAATCAGATAAACGATTTCCCAACTGAAATTCTTACAGTAAAGTACTGTAGAGAAAAGCGAGAAAGAAAATTCTATTCGATTATTTTCAAATGTCAGCTGCTACTCTAGCTAGGCAGCTGACCAGATGATAAGATAGGATTTGGGAATTGTGGGATAAGGAGCCCACTATAAAAGTTTCTAATATGGATTTTCCATTAATTTACAGGCCTACCAACCAAGAAGCTTGCAGAAGTCCAAAAGGAAAAACCGAAAAATATGCCTTCCTCCGTGAATTATCAAAAAGTCGTTGAAGAGGTAAGTTTTTTCTGAAAATTGTAACTGGGAAATATAAAATTTTTAATAATTTAGAAACTGTTAGAATTTTAAACTTTTATTTTGAACGAACTTCTTAACTTCGATTATTTTTAAACTTTCTGCGAAATTAAATTAACTCACCCACAAAAAAAAAATAATTTCTCTGGATTTTTTAAAATTTTCCCCAAGTAGAGTAAAATATAAAATAATTCGTATTACTAAGAAAACTGTATCACCATTATACTATGATTTTTTCTATGAAAATTGTAACTAGAAAATTTTTTAAAGTGCATATTTAGAAACTATTAGAATCTTAAAACTTTTATTTTGAACTGACTTTTTAATTTTGCTTACTTCTAAACTTTTTGTAAAACTAAATTAACTCCTGGGGCTAAAAAATTTAAATCACTTCAATTTATTAAACTTTTCAAAAATCAGAGTGAAATATGAAAAAAATTTGTTTTACTAAGAAAACTGTTTTAAGCTTACACCATTATACAAATTTTTTTTTAAATGAAAATCGCTAGTATAAAATTTATACAGTGCATATTTAGAAACTATTAGAGTTATAAACTTTTAATATGAACTGACTTTAGCTCATGTTGAACTGACTTTAGCTAAGAAACTATAATTTTTTCATCATTTGTCAAAATTTTTTAATTTTTCATCAATTAGGGTAAAATAGAAAAAAAATTGTTTTACTAAGAAAACTGTTTCAAGCTTAGAACATTATACTAAATTTTTAAGCAGTAGTTGAAATAAAAGGCTTGCTTAAATTTATTCTGATCTTCTTATAGGAAAAAATAAAGTTTTTAAAACCTCTTTTTTTAAAAATTTTCTGAATCGTTTTTTTTTAAAATTGTACATTTAGAATTCTTGTGGAAAATGTGCTTCTCTTTTTATTAAAAAAATATAAAGCTTATTTTGACCGAAAATATAAATTTTTTTAAAAAATGTTGCTGAAAAGTTAGACTTTACTTGATAAAATCTAGTTCAATAAAGTAGAAAAAAAGCTGTTCTTCATGGAATGCTGAGAAAACATTTGTTTAAAATTTACTTTCTTTTTACACTAATTCCAAAAATAATATTAATATAAATGTTAATTTTTTGTACATCTAAAGAATTAATACACTGAAAAATAGAAATGAACAAGCTATGCGCCACAAAATATGCATATGTGTGTATTTCAATTCAGGAATGCAGACAATGCTTCTAGAAATTCTATTCATTAACTTTAAAACAAAATATATGTTTATTAATAATTTAAAACTAATCACGTATTATGCTTTACATTTTACAAAGAATCATTTCAGTAACTTTATCATTATGCAATTCATTACAGATGGCAGAAAAACGACTGAAATAGTGATTCTCACAACCATTTTTTTTATTAATTAATTTATTTGGTAATAATCAAGTTATATTTTTTCAGCATATACTATATATAATATTCAGTATATATATATAAGTATGCATGTAGAATATGTTTGAAAAAACCCACTTATCTCCAGGAGAAATTATGCCTTTTCATGAAGAAAAAAAAAACTAAACCCATAAGACTTACACCACTTAACCACAAGTAAAATTTGGCTTTTTCATGAAAGACCCACATAGCTGGTTTTTTCCCTTAAAAGCCCGGATTTTAGCAACCTCTGTTTGAGATAATCTTATATAAACTATAGTCAATTTTATTATAATTAAAGGTACTAAAACTTGAAATTAAAGTTTTTACATGCAATAAAATTAAAGAGTGATAATAATAATACTACCAAATTTGAGGTTATGCAGATTTACATTCTAGCATTAAATATTATAATTTATCTAAATAACGTTAGATTTATAAATAATTAATTTGCCTACATTATGATGCTAATCCACTAACTCTAATGGTACAATTAATTTATTATACAACTTAATATCTATTTTATAGATTAGTTTGTCAGAATCATACTGAGCTTTTTAAAATTAAAAAAAAAGTTTGCTATCATATTTCTGGAGAAAGTATACTTCTCATGATTGGGCATAAAAATTTGTAAAACGGATCTGATTTTAGCTTTATTTTTCAAAGACGATAGTGTAAGAATATGCAATTTTATCTCCTAGAAATTTTGGCTATTCGCTTGCTTTTGCTTTTATAATTTATAACTACTCTTAGCTTGAGTTTGGGTACTGATTCCATGATTCGAATCCCAAACTTGCATATGATTCAAATCAATTGATTCGAATCGGTTGATTTTATCGCAATCATTATCAAACCACTCTTCACTTGTTTTTCGATTTGAATCTTATAGATTCCCGATTCGAATCAATAAGTGGTTTGATAATGAAATTGATAAGATTTGAATCTACAAATGATTCTAAATACCGAAGTGAGCTGATTCTATTGATTTGAATAACTTTGATAATTTGTTTTGTCCAACTCTACATCTAACTACTTTCGATTCTATTAATATTCAATAGTAGCATTTATGATATTCATAACTAGTTCTATTAAATGTCATTAAACTGATAAAAAAATATATAAAAAATATAGTACTAAATATAGTACTTTTAGGGGCATATATTATTTAGATTGTACTTTTTAGTTTTCTTTTTAATACTTATCATAAATTACGCTTTTCAATATCCACTAGTAAAACTATTTTATGTGAATATTTAGTACCGAAAAAATGGATGTTGCAAGATCGAAAACTTCCTGGATCAATCCGAATTAGATGATATGCAAAAAGGTTTGAGCGATGCTCTGAAGCACATGACTGACGATCTGCATGTTTATTCTTCTTATAACAATCCAAAATCAAAAGTAAGTTATTATTTACGATAATAAAAATTAATATATACCAGATAAAAATATTATTTTTAGTGTTAATTTTGTTATTTTAGGAAGATTTAGAGTACTATATCAACTCGGGAGACAAAGTAGCATATTTCTTTGAAAATGATGCATTTGATGAAGATGGTAAGAGAATTTATCAGTAGTTTGATGAATATAGTATGATTGATGAATATAGCAGTTTGATGAATATAGAATGAGTAAAAAATTGAATCTCAATTGTATTTATTTTTCATAGGAAACTTAACAGTCAAAGACAAACAGAAAGCTTTGAATAAAATAGCATATGGTAAGTTTGAATGTGGATTTAAAATATTTCTTAATATGTCGAATAAAAATATCCATGAAATAAGCAGAAAACTGAACATGTTGTGCTAATAAAATTTTAGAAAAATCAAAATTTTTTTTCAATAATTTTTGTATTATAAATATTAAAAAAAAATTTCATTCACAGTTCTTTTTCTTATAAATTCTTTTCTAATTTTTGTAATATAATGTAAATTTTGATCGAGAGTAATGTTGTACATATGAATTTGAAAAAAAAGCAGTTATAATGTGAATAAGAATTATGTCAGCAGTTATAATGTTTTAAGTTGTGAATAAGAAAATAAAGGAAATGTGATAAAGATAAAAAAATTAACTAAGAATTTGAATTCGTTTGAAGTATGTTATGACATTCAACAAGAATTTTTTCGTAAAAAAAGTTTTGAAAAAATGCAAAATTTATTTTTGATAATAGTTGTCAAGTTTTTGATAATTGTTCTCAATAGCCCATCTGAGGGTATTAAAATCACTACTCCTAACATTGATAAATAATAATTATAAAGATCTCAATAAACTATACTGACCAGTTACATTTCCTACAATTTTAATTTTACAGGTAAGAAAAAAACTTTTTTCCTATTCATAAAATGTAATAAATTTGATCAATGTTGAAATTACAGTACCATTTATTGTAACTTTTTGTTACACTATTATTTTCGAAACTTTATCAGCAGTTATGAAATATTTTTTTATAAATTTATTAACTGGAGATTTTAAAAATTTCTTACTATCTAAATGATATATTAAATTACAATATAAATTTATTTTTCAATACTTTTTAGATTTATTACTTTGCTTTTACGATTTGTACCGATAAAAGTTGAATAGAAAAATTAAAAAATATGTTCTTAATATATTTTAAGAAAAATGAATACTATCTTAAGAATCTGAGATAAGAAGCACAGTGATGTTAGGTAACATATTTTCTTTTCATGAAATTAATCTTATCTTAATGCAAGTTTAATTTTAATTTAATTATTTTTTCATAGTTCTGTGTTGAATCCAATTCAAATTTTTTCTAGAATAATTAGATTTGCCTCTTTTTATTTTTAGCTTTGCACTGGTGGAATCCCAATTTCAAAAGAATTTCCTTCAATCAAAAAATAAAAGTATGAAATATTAGACTCTTTTTTTTTTTTTTTTTTTAATAGTATCAATTTTATAGTACTTCTGAAAATCATTTTTTACAAATAGATTGCTATAGAAATAGATTAATACTCATAGTAAAAATAAAAGCACAAGCAAGTTTACATATGTGCAAATGTTATTAAGTAAAGTGCCATTGCAACAGGGTTTCTGGGCTAGAGTGTATAGAGTGTTTGTGGGCTAGAGTGTATAGAGACTGTACAATTTAGTGACCAGCGGTGTGATGAGGACACCACTGTGTACTGCCCTTGCACAAATATCATAATCTTAACTACATTTATCACCAATAAAGAGAAAAATAGACTTATTTTTATCGACGCAAAATTAATGAAAAACATGATATTTTAAAGCATTATTAAAATTTGTAGGAGACCATTTAAGCATCATATTTGATAAAATAAATGTAAGTTTACTTTGTTAAGAACAAAAGATGTGCTTAAATTTGGGAAAAGTTTAAATCTTATATGGAGTCACTCTTATTGTTCTTTTTGACAAGCTAAATGTAAACTCAATAGAAATTTCACAATTTCTACTCTTTCTGTTTTTCCTAACATGTATCTTTATTTAAAAATTAAGTAATATGTTAAATATATTTGGTGATGAATAATGTGGTTTATTTCAGGATCTACTTCGAGCCTTGGAATACAAGGATCCAGCTATTTGTCAAAGCATGTTAATATTTAAGGTAAGTAATATTTTCAATTTTCAAACAATGTTTCACTTCTATCAATAAAGTCAAAATATGTATTTTACCTAAACATATAAAGTAAAAACATGCATTTATTTAATTTAAATATGTAAAATTATAACACTTTAAATATTAAACATAAACATTTCTCTATTATTATATATGCTTTACAAATTAATCTACAATTTTTTTTCAATTATAATGAAAATAGTGTTGAGAGAATTTTTCTGATACATTTTTATACTCAATTCAAATGTTTTTTTTTTACCTTCCCTTTTTCGTTTAACTGTTAGTGTTTGATATATAGCCTCTCATGCAGTGGTCGGAAGTAACAAGCTACAAGTAGCGCAACTACTCTTGCTTGTTCCTTCCAAAGTGACAAGCAGCAAAAAAGTAGTGTATTGAGTAGTGATATACAAAAAAATAGTTGTTTGTAGCAATTCCTGGCCGCTACTTTTAACGTTAGTTTAATAAAGAAACAAGGTTTGAACACAACTAATTTTTTTAATCTGATTCGTACAAGTCTTCAAGCAGGGGTCTGCCCAGACATTTTGTGAAAGGACCTAAAATTGTGAAAAAATTACTCGTAATTTGTGAATATAAAATAAACGTTAAGTCACATTCTTTCAACCAGGGTCCGCTTTTGTGAATTTGTGCAAATAAGGTTCTGCTATTGCAAAAAGCTTTTTCAAGGAGTTTTTAAATTGTAAAGACATACAAGATTATGCTCAACACTGTAAAATTATAATTAAAAAAAAATTAAAATTTCAGTAATAAACAGCAATTGCTGCTACTAAATTAGAGATGCAACATACAAATATATGGTATTTAGCCTATACCGATGAGCCCAGATTATTTATTTCGGACGAATAAGGGAAGAAGTGTCTGACGAAGACAAAATTTAGTTCGTTTACATTCTTTCTTTCCCCCTTCCTTAAAAGGGTTTATTCGATTAACAGAACAATAATGAATATCAACAAATTTGTGAGAGGTCCGATTAAAAGATAAATTATTTTGTGAAGGGTCCGTTTTTAAGTTAAAATATTTTGTGAAGGGTACGTTTTTATGAAAAGATATTTTGTGAAGGGTCCGTTAACGGACCCAAATTTCTTCTAAACAGACCCCTGCTTCAAGGGTCTGTCAATGGGCGTGATGAGAATGTCATTGTGGCCAAGTGTTAAATAAGACTTACGTATTACTAACATTTAAACTAGCCATTATGAATAATACCCAATTTATATCTTAGGCTACATCTTTAGATGCAAATGCACAATACTTTCATGCAACGTTGATGCTATTTCAATGGAAGGGGACATATTTTTGAAGTACTTCATTTTTCAGAGGAAATAAATGAGCATTAAACACGTAACAAGATTGAAAATATTTGATAATTTCCTAGCATTTCTTAAATATTCACTGCCAAAAAAGCTGAAGGTGAATAGAAAAAATTCCTTAAAAAATGTTTTGAATAACCAATTCACCCATGTTAAAATGAATATATATTCTTCATAATTTGTAATGTTTAAATCAGTTATTTTTTTTATTAAAAAAAAACTGGTGTAAATTAGGCTCTTCAGCAAAGTTAGTCTTCTTGTAGTAGTTACTACATTTTGAATGTAGTTTGTAGACACTACATTAAAAAAAAAAGTTTTTGTTGTTGCAGTTAAACACATTTATAATCAAGTAGTTGTAGTCAATTACAAAAATAAAGTTTTTCCGACCACTGATTTCCTGAATATTTGAAATAAAACTATTTTTTTAATGAAAGAATTGCTCTTTCTTTTTGAAAAAAAAACAAACTAATGTATTAAAAAATTTTTTTTTTCTTTCAGCATCCTGAAATTGGAGAAATTTGTAAGTACAACCTTTGATTATAAATAATAATTTATAGACAATATTTTTGATTTTTGAACAAAATACAAAAGGAATATATTATGTTTTTATATATAAATATAACGGACGCCCGGTGGCTGAGTGGTAGCGCTTCGCGCTGTCGTGCCACAGGCCCCTGGTTCGATCCTCCGGCCGGGCAGGGTTGACTCAGCCTTTCATCCCTTCAGTGGGTCGATAAATGAGTACCAAGCATGCTTGGGAACTGAACACTGGGGGTTCCGCGTTCGGTTGGCCACCTGACCGGAACATCTGCTCCTGCACCCCAGAGCCCAAGGTCATGAAAACTGAGATGGGCACAGTAGGCCTTGGCCCTCTTGGGCTGTCGCGCCGCTGAGTTTAGTTATATAAATATAACAACCAATATTTGTTATTACATGCCAATATTTGTTGAATATGATAATGATAGTTTGATATACTTTTTTCTGTTTTTTAAATTAAATCTTGGCATTTAGATGCTACAGAAATGTTTCTAAGTATCAAAGCAAAGAAAGCTTGCCTTACACATTGAAATTTAAGCAAGAATATGCATTGTTTATTGAGTGTTAGACTATTACATTAAATTAGTCGCAGAAAAATTTTGTACCACATAATAGTATGAGTAATTTGAAAGAAAAAGTATTAATATAAGCCTAACATAATTAGTGATATTAAATCACTCATGTTTATGGAATTACTTAAAATCTTATTCCTAAGAAATTATAACTTTAAAAAATTTATTTTTAGTCCGTCCTCATCAGGATTCAACTTTTCTGTACACTGAGCCAGAAAGCTGCATTGGAATTTGGTTACCAATGGAAGATGCTACACTGGAAAATGGCTGCTTATGGTATCTGCCAGGATCCCACAAAAGTAGGAATCATTTTAATAACAACTTCAAATTTTGAGATTGCAAAATTTAATATATAAAACACATATTGCCATAGATAAAATTTTAAATAGTCCATTGAATTCAAATGTAATTTTCAGGGTATTAGTAAAGGAATGAATAGTTTAAATGCTGGTAGTTTATTAGTTCAGTTGAGAAAAATAAAACCTAACAAGAGGTAACTAAATATATTGCTATGCTAGTAGTTGCCTACAATTTAATACATGGTAGTTGTGCTGCTTTTTATTATACCTGACTAGATTTAGAAATAAATAAATTTTTGTTAGGTTTTGTGAAATATTCTTGTTTATAGAAAGTGTAGTATAACATTGTATGTGGGTTATGCAAAAATACATTTTTCGAAACATAAAATATCTACTCATAATTTTTGCAATCATACAAAAGTTTAAAAAGTGGTAGCAAAATAATTTTGCATAAATTATTCAGAAGATATTCATTTAGTGCTACAATTACATGAATTAAAAATTTTTGTAAATTGTAGTAGCTATATTGTTTGTGCAAAAAACAGAGTTCGATAAAATCCTGCTTTCCATTTCTTTAAAACTTTTTTATATATTCTGTGTCCATCTGAATTATATTTTTGAAAAAGTTATCAGCATAATAGATATCAATTTTCTAACAAAAATTTTAACTTTCAAAATTTACATGCCCTTACCTTATGTGTAGGATCTTAAAATGGGATTTGAAGCTGCTAGAATACTTACTTCATAGTTAAAAATAAGGAAAAAATTGCTACTCTTAATAGTTTTACTAAAAAAACTTTTTCAAACATTTTAACAAGAAATAGTAAATTTAAATGCAATAATTTTTTTCCTAATTTCAGGTGGAATTCATGTAAGATATGTCAGAAAACCAGGTAACGATCCTTTCTTAGTCATGGAAGGAAAGATACCAGATGATCTCTATAATGAAGGTTATGTGCCGATTCCTGCCAAAAAAGGTAATTTTAGTTGTGAATCAGTATTTATTTTTAGGTTTTTTTAAAATTGAAATCCCAAAATGAATACAGTCAACCACACTTAAAGGAATAATCCTGGGTCCAGCCAACTCTATTCAATAAAGCAAGTTATTTGATTAATTTTTGATTATTCAATCTTAAATGCTAAGTTTTTATGTATTTTTCCTTTTTAATAGTATCTAAAGCATATGTTTTGATTAAATAAACTCAATTTTATGCTCAATAAGCATTTAAAATTAAAGCTGTCAGAGTTAGTATCATTAGAAGTAAAATATAAATGTCATTTAAAGTTATATATGAAAAAAATCAATGCTAATGAAAAGTATAATATAGGTACTATAATATGTATAATTTTATTCCTTCCCCAAAAATCTGTAGTTAAAGACTGTTTTGATACCCGTTTAATTCATCAAAGTTCGATTTTTCTCTCTTTCAACTTAGGCTTTTATGACTTGCATATTCCTTTCAAAATTAAATTTTTTTTTATCCTTTAAGCTTAATTCCAAATTCATTACTTATTTCAGTTGGAGATTTTTTGAAAAGTATTGTTACCAAGACTTTTTCTTCATAAACTCATACCTTTCCTTTTTGCACTCATTGTGCAACCAACTCTGAGTTATTCACTGGAGTAAGCAATGATTATTCTATTTTAGAGAAAGACACACTGTACACTAGTGTGTTAGCAGGTTTTTTAAACTTATAAAATTTAATAGCACACCGGGAGAGAACCACAAGTCTTGACCATGAAATAAATCCCTTTGAAACTCAAAGAATGGTAAAACCCACTTTGTTTACACCAATGTATAACTGCCAGCAAGATTTAATAAATTCTAAAACTATATCTCTAACACCTGTTTAGAGCAACAAATGAAAAGGAAGTCTCTACTGAAGTGACCACCTATTGTGTTCTTATCATCTTAACTATACAAGGGAAATTCCATTCTAGCTGATGAAACATTTTCTAACAATAAATAATTTTTTTTCAATTTAGTAACACTTCTTTATGCAATTAAGCAAGGACTGGAAACTACAAATAACAGTTTAAATGAGGAAATATAACATTAGCTTCATATAAAATGGTTCCATTAAATTTTATTCCTTTATTCAACTATCAGACATGCATTTAAGTGGGATAAATAAAACCTACTAAAAAGTTTTTTTTAGTAAAATGTTAGCCATTCTTTGATTAATTGATTTAATATTTAATTAAAATATTCTTTGATTTTTATCATTAGAACTATAATAAAGTCTTTTTCTTTCAAAAGGATCAAAAATGATAGAAGATTTAAAAACTAAGTAGATTAATCGCAATGTAGGAAGGAACAAATATTCACACTGCAACTAATGCGTTTTCAATATAATAGATATAGTAACAAATAAATAAGTAGTAGATAAATACACAGACCAGTAAAATTTACATTGTTTTATTAGGAAACAAATGTTTTAAAAGCATTTTTCAATGTATGATAAAAACTTTTAGTTGTACAAAACAACAACTCTATTTTAGATAAGAATATTTTATAACATTTTGTAAGAAAAAAAAATTCTTAAAATTATGAACATTATTATTTAGGTGATTGTGTTCTCATTCATGGACAAGTTTTACATAAGAGTGGCAGAAATAAGACTGATAAACCTAGAGTTGTATACACCTTTCATGCAATAGAAAATGGTGCTGAATGGAGTGAAAAAAACTGGTTAGTACTAATAAATATATTTTTTCTTATTATGAATTATCTTGATTTTAAAAACACACCACATAATGCTTAGTATGTAATATGCTTAAAAGAAATTTCATCAATGAGTTTATATTTTTTGACATTTTTCTGAACAAGTATCATTAAAAAAAGTTTCCCTTTTCTTTTCTCTGAAACAGATTTTTTGATTATTACCTCCGACATCATAGTTTGGTCAGTAATATAACATTTAATAAATATGCTTTCATTCCTTTTAGGGTACAACCAACTACAAAATTGCCTTTCCCATCAATATATGCCAATTAACAAAGTAGAAGGACTGATGGTTTTCAATTTTATCATCTTATGATGCTGAGTCAAAATGATTTTCAATGCTTTAAACCAATCTTTATAAAAAGATATTTTTAAACAATTTTAATTCTTTGTTTAATAAGAAGTATGCTATTATAAAGCTATTATTAGCTTATATATTTTGATATTAAATATCATGTCAGATGTAATAAATCAATAAAGTTTCATATTGAAATCTAATAATCATATGTTTATGTTATGAATATAGATTTTAAACACATTTTGTAAAAAATAACTTTTATACACATAATTATGCATTCATTTCAAAATATGTACAATATATATTTCTTACATTCCAATATCACAGATAATAATAAGGAAAAAACAAGTAATAGTTCATCATAAGTTAGTCAATTAGCACAAATGCAAAAATTTACTTCAATAAGTCTATCAATCAACAAAATAAATAAGTTTTGAGTAAAATGATTGATGATTTAATATCACAAGATTTATACAATATAGGGCAAAATTAAAGGTCGTCACCACCCACAGGGCAACTGAACATAACAAATTGTGATTGAAAAATTATCTGCCAGTCATACCATATGCATTTAATTAATGAATACAAAATTTGTATAATGGATATTTTGTAATATTCTTAGAATTACTTTATTTCACATTTGTTTTTAAAATACTTCTACATTTCAGAAATCAACCTTGTAATTTGTTTACTATATTTTGAGGAATGCTTTAAAAGAATTGCCTTAATAATATCAACACTTTTCAATTTTTAAAAAAGTAACATGTTTTAGCACTATTAAAAATGTACAACTGACCACCGGTCAATAGCAAGATTTTTTAATTTTGCCCTATAGTATAAAATAATGAAAAAAAACTATTCTATATGTGTGAGTAAAAGTAATTGATTACTTAAATTTTTTTTAAAGGATTTGTCAAGAGTAATCTTTCATTGAACCCCAAGTTGGCCCAGTGCGAATTTGTACAGGCAACTTAACAGATAGTTTTGTAGTTTCTTCCATACCTCTTTTCACAATTTTAATGACTGTTTTTAAATCCTTTTCATTGACTTCATATATGAGTTCATCATGCATTTGTAAAACTAAGAACCCTCCTCGAAAGGTATTTGGGCTTCTTTTACGTTTGGGAGAATCTGAAATTTATAAGATAGACTTATAAATAAAACAGTAAAACGTGAAAATTAGGAATAACAAATATTTACTTAGATATAACAAAATCAAGAGTGGATTTAAAAATCAAGTTATAGAATTGAATCTTTCATAATCACCATTTTCAGCAAGAAAAAAACATGTCTCTAACCTATAAGCAGAACAAGTCAAATGCAGTTTTGTATTCACTATTTACAAGGTCATTCAAAAAATCAATCACAAAGTCGAGTAAAACTTAAATTTACAATGTAAAAGTTAAACTTACAATGTCATAAAATTAACTGCTAACCTAATTTCTTAAAAATTGAAAATTATTATTTTTATAAAAAAATCAATTTAATTTTAAAATTTCAGAAGATTTAACCTATATCTAATTTTTGTATCAGAATTCTGTGGAAGACTTTTATTTGTATAGGGTTTTAACAGTGCACTTGAAATCTTAATTTTTTAAAATTATTTATGATCGAATTTTATTGGTCAAATCAGCATAGTTGAAAGAAAATGTTCATTCAAATGACATCAATACATTGTAACACAAATCAAAATTATTCATTAATATTTATTAATAGTATTTGTCAAGAAAACAATTTAAAAATTACGAAAGAATTTCTGCACAAAATGTGTGTTCCATTTGCAACTATGCATTTAACTACAGTATAACTCGGATTTAATGACACCTGTAAATAACGATTTCTGTCTTCTCAGCATTTCCAATATCAATAAAGTAAAAAAAAAAAAAAAAACTGGTATTTAGAGCACCCTCTAATACTATTTCCCAGAAATACCAATGAGTTGGAGTCGTGCATGACTTTTACCATCTAACAAAAAATAAACAATCGCCAGGACAAAATCTAAATACTGTATCATTAATGGTTTCAGAAAAAGTAGTTTTACATTATTTCTGATCGAGAAAAATACTGACAGCATTTCAAAATTGAATTCTGACACAGACTTTATGGAGTATTCTTAATGTAATAACGATATGATGACTTGTGGATCAGGCGCAAATCCTTATGCTGAAATTTGGAACCTAGTAGTGATGAAGAAAACTGGGAATGTTCAACTTCGGAACCTCGACCATCATTTAATGAAGCAGCAATTGTGCTGCAGAAACTGAACCTTTACTCTCAAGGACATAAAGAACAAGAGAGAGAGAAAAGGATGCCCTGAAATTGTTAGATTTTTTTTTTTGTAAAATAATTTAAGTGTTTCTTCTTTATTAAATAAACTACATTACTTATTTAACAAAATATTATTAAATTTATACACATTAAAAATTTAATTTTCACAGGAATTTTTATACCCTTCATATAGTGATGTCCTGTTACTTATGAACTTTTCTTCCAGTCCGATTAGCGATGTTAAATTGAGGTTCTACCGTAGATTGAAAAATCCATAAAATTTAGGGAAATACTCAGAAACTAACAAATTTTAATTTATGAGAGATTAAAAAAAAAAAAAAAGTATTCATACAGTTGTATACTAAAGTGAAAACTACTTTAAAGGTTTACTTATAAAGGCTGCTTTATCAGTGCTATCATTGATAAAATATAAAAGAAATTAATATTTAAAAATAATTTTGTAAATTGTTTGTTAAAAAATAATTAAAACAGTTTATGATGCACTTTTTGATTCATTCTTGAAAGGAACTAAGGGATCTAAAGAATTAAGCTATTTAACACATTCACAATAAAATAGCTTATGCATAACATATTTTAGTGTTAGAATTTTAATTTAATTGTTTAATATTATTATTTGCTTAATCAAGAAATTGAACTGTCACATTTCTTTTTGTACAATATTATTTTTTTCCAAGGTGTGCAGTGGGAGTGGCAACAAATGAAGTTGTTGGGGCATTGTTCGTTTTTCACCCAGTTTTTTGTTTAATAAATGTTAGGTTTTACTTTTATATAAATTCTTGAAATAGTGCCATCAATTACCACAAACATTTATAACTTTTTCAGGAATAGCAAACATATTTTGAAAAATTTGAAACATATAAAGAAAAAATTGAAAATTAGTTGATAATTAAATGAATAAAGAATGAATAAATATTCTGAAATCCTTCCACAGTAATATATTTTTGTCAAATATTATTTTTAATAATCAGTTTGCATTTTCCACACTCTAAACTAAAAAAAAAAGAAAAAAAAAAACAATTTTATTATTTTTTCAAATGTTGTTTGGTAAACAAAAGCTTTCCCCTAAAAGAAATATAAGGTGTATAAAATTTATATTAACTTACTGTTACTTTTTATAGAAGATAGAGGATATGAAACTTCTGGAAAAGCTTTATTCAATTCATATTCAATTTTAACCATTGCAGCTTTAATTAAATCAGCAGCTGATCCTTGAATAGTAGTATTAATTGCTTGTCGCTCAGCTTGTGCTCTCTGTGATTTACTTGAATTTCTTATTGATGGCAAATACCGACGACGTTGGGTAATTGTTGTGATATATCCATTTGTTGAACAGTTATTAATGACAGACTGAAAATAACTGTCAAGGCCTAGAAAGGGAAAAAATAATTACCATCTAGACAAAAATTTTACTTAATATAATAATAAATTTTTACAGAATTTTTACTTGGGTAAGAGATTTTGAAAGTTTTCATAAAAACAATGGATTCTTCTTCAGTGCATTTCAAATGCTGAGCTAAAGTTTTGGCACTTATTCCATATATTATACCATAGCATATCTGGAAAAAAAACATTGTAACAACTGGTAAATGATAACTGATTTCAGTCAACAAGCCGTTTGACATCGACTAAGAAAATGTTTGCAAATTAAAAAAAGAAGATAAATAAGAAGTATGAATGAGTTATGAAGCAAGAGAAAATTTTTTGAAGATGATTGTCGTTGAATTTCTTCATATTTTTAAAACACTAAATTCATAAACGTATACCTTATTTATAAATGTATAATATACCTTTTAATCATGCTGAGATAGTTTGTCTATCTGTATTTTAATATATGGACTCTTTTATGTACAAAAAGAGCTAAAAATTTTTTTATTACAAAAACTAAACTTTCATACATTACATAATAAACCCCTTTTGTCCACTAACTTATACAAAAATTTAGACAGATTTCAAGAGAACAAAACAATGTGATTAAGAAATTAAAATGAAAGAATATTTTCCTATTATATAAAACAGAATCTTTATAACAGGTTATTTTGTTGTAAATATAATACAAATCATATACATCGCTGAATATATTTAAAGTTTCGGAACAAGCAAACTATTTAGGGAGAATTCCTATAAGACCCTAGATAGTTTTTAATATCTATGACTAAGAAATCTTTTGACAGACCTATCAGAGAATATAGAAAAGCTAAGAAGACCAGCTCTCCGAATGCTTAACTAACATAGGGAACTACTGAGTATGAGATGCTATACCAAAAAAAAAACAACTTACAGGAAGAGAAACATACTCAGATTTAGCAGAGCATCATATGTGCTAAAATTTAGTGCATATGAATAAGAAGCAAAGCGACAGGCACAAGATACGTCACCTGAAACAGTTGGTTAGGTAAGCAGCCTCCAGCTAACCGCCATTTTATTATCTCTTTTTTACTCCAAAATTAACAGACAGATATAATGGATAATATGAAAAAAATTCTCAAAGAAATATCTTAATACAGTATTGTTAATAAATAGTACTAAAATGCAGTGACAGACCAACAATAAATAAAAAGAGAAAATACTTTTTCTCTTTTCCAACCCTAGCAGTATTTGGGAGAGCATATTCATTTAAAGACAAAACTTTGCTGATGTGTCCCCAAATATACTCAGGGACTGTACTAGCCCTTAGAAGATCGATTTTAGGTAGTGTATGAAAGCTAGCCTTCTTCCTGAATGTATATTCTTTGAACCTACTTCTCATTAATTTTAGATAACTTTTGCCACAACTGAATTTATAAAATGTTAAAGAAAATGTGTCAAAATGAAAAAAAAATCTAATATATATATATATTGATGAAAACTTGATACAAACATGAACATTGGTGAAATACAGCTTATGTAGATAAAAACCATTTAAATAAAGAACTGAATGGAGTTACATTTTAGAGACAATTAGCTTTTAACTTTATTTATTGACAAAAATAAAGTTTATGCCATGCTATATTTCTTGTCTACAACATTTCAAAAGATGAAATTTATAAGCCCTTAACTGAGAGTGTCATAATGTTTGCATTTTTGGCATTTTAATTTATTATTAAGAGAAAGGATTTTAAATGTTGCTTGACAACTGTTTGTTGCAAAATGCAATTTTAACTTCATCCACTGAGTCCCTCATACACTAAGGTCTGCAAAATTTAAAGACTTGGGCGAAAAAAAAAAAATTTATATTGCAAAGTTAAATAAAAATTTATGATCTTTTTCCGAGAAATCTCAATTTTATCAAAAATGTCACATTGAATCAACCTTCTTCCATTAAGCTTTTCAAATGTTCAAAAGTGTTTCTTATATTCAAAAGTTTGTAAGAGCTAATAAATATATACATAAAATGATCATACAAAGGAAAAACTTACAAAAATTATATATCTAAATAAATTACTGAGAGCTATGAAATGACGCAGTCCATTAACAAAACTCTATATGATTTCAGTCCTTAGTTTATATTATTTTCAAAATTAAAACACATCTACTATAAAATCTATAAACAGAAGAATGTGGTAACTTTAAAATATATAATAAAATTATGCAATACTTTTTTTGCCTGCTCCCTTATTTCTTTTGTAACAGATTTCAACGGTACATCTTTCCAAACAGATGCTATTTTTTTAAAAACATCATCTCCTGAATTGAGGGAAGTTAATAGCTGCTTATCACCCGACAAATGAGCTAATATTCGGAGTTCCAACTGAGAATAATCTGCAGCTAACAAAACACTTCCTACATAAAATAGAAAAATTTTAACAAATTTGCAACTTAGTAAGGAATTGCAAAAAAAAAAAAAAAATTGTATAGAGAGATAAATTAACTCATAATATACATTATTATCATTTCAAATACCCAGTTTTTAACTATTCTACAATGCAAATAAATATTCTGTAAATAAACTCCTGATCATATTTTTATACATTCCTTTTTTTAAGATCTAAATATATTCACATCAAACGGGATATTCTAATAATATGTTCGTTATGAATTAGTCTGTTTATATATTCCTGGTACAAAAAAGGATTATATTTATTTATGAAAAATTTATCATAGTTATTTATGGAAGTTATAGGTAGATATGATATGGTAAAAAGTTACTATAAAGGAAAAAATTAGTTATAGTTAGAATAACTATAATTTGTGGAGATAATTGACTAAAAGAAAAAAAGTTTTGCAAAGATTAAAGCTCTGTATAGGGGATTATAGATTAATTTTGTGTTACTTATTTATGGAAAACTACAAAATTAAATAAGCTCAAAAATTTTTACAGCAAATAAAAGCAGCACAGAAAGAAGTTTATTGAGTCATATTCAATTCTGAGCAGAGTGGAAAAGCATTTATATATAAGCAATATTTTGCTCTAAGAGCTACTGTTAAAAATATGCCTACAGTAACAAAAAAATTAAATACCCTGAAGAGTGAATTAAATACAAAACAGTGAGAAACTTAGCAACAGAGAAACAAAGAAAAAACAATGTTAAATTAAATATGATGAAATATTTTTCCCTTTTTATAATAATAAAGGCAAATGAAAGTTTTTTGAAAACAGAGAAAAATTATTTCTTTTTTAAAAGAACAACTTTTACTAGAAATATAAACTTTGAATAAGATGATTTGAAATTTAGTTTAATGCATCATAGCTATGTTTATATTTAAGAACAAGTTATTATACATGCACTTTGTAATTTTTATACTTTCAACTATTGAGAAACAGCAGTATTATTGAATAGTGTAAAATTAGACAGTATCACCAAGAATAAAATTAACTTTACATAAAAAAAAATTAAGAGTATTCTTGAAATGCTAAAGCATGTCTTTTTATTTATTTTATTTTTTCATTTGCTTTTAGCTTGAACTTTGACTACGCCACATAAATAAAACAGCAAGACAAAAGCTATATAGATAGCAAAAATTTAGTACAATAAAAATATACATATAAATATGTAAAAAAAGAAAGCATTTTATATTTTTTAACATAATAGTGAACACATTTAAAGTAGACCCTTGAATTATGAGCGTGGTAATTTAGCAATGTGAAAGTCTTGTCATAAAATCAAAAGTTAAACTGGATAGTAATTATCGATTTTAAAATTTTTCTTAAGTTTATCAGATGCACAAGTCTAGTATAATCTATTAATAAAGTAAATATAATGATAGTTTGAGTAAAAATGCAAGATGTTTTGAAATTTCAGAACAATAAGAATATTGTATGAATGTGAACTATGTAAACTTAGAAACAAGTAAATGCAAGAAAAATTAATTTTTCTTGTCTATGTTTTATAACTGCTTTTTGTTTTGTTTTGTTACAAAGACTTCATCCTCTGTGTGTTGCCCTGACAAGTAGTGATGCACTTAGGGTGCTTGAAACATGCCAAGTTATCAACCACCATTCCCTTTCAATTATGAAAAAGAAGTTTCTTTTCTAAAGTGTGTTTTTTGAACTTTTCCTTAATTAATTTTCTTAATAATTCCTTTATTAATTTCTTTTATAAAAGTTGCTAGTTAAAAAATTTTCATCAACTATCGTGACAGTTCGTTTTACACAATTTCATGATGTGTAATCGAATTTCAAACAACATTTTTCTAACACTGACGAAATATTTCCACTTTAATCATTAATTATTTTTATGAACTTAAAGATAAATTCAAATGAACTGGATTTTAAGTTTTGTTTTAGATAATATCCATAAATTAATATAAGCATAGGTAAACTAATGATTTGACCTTTTGTAGGAATAAAGAGGTTTCTTAAGCTCACACCAAACTGAGAAATATCTTCTTCGCTGCAATGGATATCGTCATCGGTATTTTCTTTATTATCAGAAACTACATTGACATTATTTTCAATGTTGAAATCTTTTGGAATGAACTGCAAATTGGGGTTATGCATGTGCACTCTTCCAGTTAATGTGTAAATGTAACAGTTGCTGTATAATCGATTCATTTGAAAACATGAATCAAATTTATTTTTTCTCAACAAAGGCATTAACACCTAAAAATAAAATTAAAAAATTTATTCTAAACATGTAAAAAAATTAAGACAACATAGAATAAATTAAATATGTATTTAAAGACACATTTAATTTATTTGTTTTAAAATAAACAATAGGTAACATAGAAATTATGTACCACAGTACATAGATAGACAGGATAGTAAAATAAATTATTGGTTACACAAACATCACTAAAATATGGTATAGCACTCAAATTTGTAATTTCATTTGACCATAAGACAAATAAATACATTTAATTAAAAAATTTCTAAGGCTCATACTTGACCCTTTTCACATATTTTACTTTCAAATTTTAAAAGATACATTAATCAGTTAAAGAAAGCAGAATAATTTATAAAACATACACATAGTTGCAAAAAAGTTTTAAGCCTGGACAAATAGCTGTTTTTCGACAAAATTTTCATTGGAAATACAAATTTTGGCAGGATGAAATAAAGATTTATTATAGCTTTTAATTTTCAAAATATAACAATTTGTCATTTTAAAAAAACTAAGTTTATTTTTTTGGTCTGGGATAAAATCATTAAATAAAGCCATTTTAATAAATAAAAATTTATATTTAGGTATTAACTAAGAAAATGTTCAAATGACACAAAACCAACAGTAATATTTATTTCTCAAGAAACAAATAATTATAAAAGACCTTTCAACTGAAGTTATTATCATTAAAATATTATATTTAAATTGAAGTTGATCAAAAAATGTGGATACATACACATAAAACATTACACTTAAAGAAAAAATAAATAATAAAGAATTGAAAAATTTTAATTTCTAATCTTAAAGAAAATAAACAACAATAATCTGTAATTTATAACAAATAATGATAAAAGTAATTTTATAAACAGGCATGATTAATATATGATCTAATAAATATATAAGTATACACAGACATGGATAAAAACCAATATTACTTTTGTTGTGGCAAAAGAGAGTCTTCTCCAATCAAGAATTGCTTTTGGAAGAGGATGTAAATGCATTATTTTTTCCAAACATTCTTTGTTGGTTTTGAGCTCAGGTGGAAGCTTCCTACTACGAGCAGTGGAACCAATACCTAAATGTCTTTGAATTTTAGGGCTGTCAGGTGCTAGATCAATGTTTAGTTTTAGTTCCTTAAATAAAATCTACAAAAAATAAAAAAATAAACATATATACATGTACAATTTAGAAAAGGTACTCAACCACAATATACATTGGAATTATGCTATTCCTCAACTGTAATTTTATTGTATAATAGTGATGTGATGCTGCTTACAGCAGCCCAATCTGTCGTGGCAGGTGATCATCTTCTGCCAAGAGGCGCAATAGAGATGTTATAATTTTACCCAATCTGTAAAAACCTGTGTGGGTTTTTTCATGATTGCATTTTATTATTACCCAATTCGCTCTAGATATTAAGTTTATAATAGAATAAAATATAAATTACATAGATTAAAATACAGCAGCTTTTAATTGGTGAAATGCTTGTTCTGATGGATTCCTTGTTGTTGGAATACTAGAGCTTATTCTAGAAGTTCTCTTTCCCTACATATAAGATAGGATATAATAACACAGTTGGAAAAGTAATGAAATGCAACATTGCAGAAGTAAATTTTATGTGTTAAAAATTTACTTTAAAAATTGCTGTATTTTATTTGAATTAAAATAAAAAATTTATTTTTTCACTTAAATATTCAAGTAGTTTTTCATAATTCTAAAACAGAATAGGTAAATCCTACAAAAGATAATTGGAGTGTCATTATTAGTGGTTTATCCTTAATCAAATTAATGGTATTTATTAAAGCAGCAAGGCTTACAATTTATTTTGGAAAAAAAAACCTAATTAAACCCATAAGAAAAACCCAGGTTTCTTTTTACAACCCTGGGAGCTACATGCTGTTGTACAGTCCATAAGAATGGCAGCTTTATCTTCATTATCCATTGTTACTTACTCTAATCCCTACTGTTGAAACTGTCAACAAGAAACTTGCTAATTTTCAGGCATGCATAGAGCATGGTAGCACAACATATTTAACTGCATCAGAGCTAAACTCATATAAATTCAACTAATTGGATGACTAACTCTAGTACACTCAATCTCTTACAATAGATGTCATCAGGAGATTAATTAAAAATCACATTCAAATTTTTTAATGACAATGAGCAAAATACAATTTGATCACAACACAAACTTCTACTCAAAAGGCACAGAACTGCACTGCGACAATATACATTACAATACACAACTATAAATTTATATATATATATAAATTGCAAAAAAAAAAAAAAAAAATTCTAAATAATAAAAGAAAACANTATATATATATATATCTTCTAGCAAGTAAAATTATTCTCACATTAGCAAAAACTAGAAAAAGAAATAACGAAACAAACCCTAGATATATCCCTTGAAGATGATATATTAAATCGTCTCCCAGCTATCTGATAGGATTTGTCCAAAACATCTTTTTGTTTTTTCTGTAAGTCTTGCAAATATGCAGCTGCAAGGTCATAATCAAACCCTAATCCATTTTGCTCCATTTTAGCCAAAGATAACGCAGATGGCATTTCTATGTCTGCAAGAAGAAATTAAATGTATACTAAAAAAGCACTTTTATAAACCTTTTTTTTTGGTTTTAGATGGTTGATGTAGGTTGTAGATACTTAAAGGAGTATATATTCCACATATTCCATAAAGAATAGTATATATTCTTTTATTTAAAATTACCAACAAGATTTTGTATATCTTTCAATGAAGTTTATACTTCTATTACATTTAAACTTTTTTCTAATAAGAATCACCAAAAACATTAATTAGCAGATTTCTTTAAAACAGCCTTAATATTAATAAGGTCATAATTTTAAGTAATTTTTAGATAATAAAATAGTTTCTAAAATATTCTGCAATTTTTAATTCCATGGAAATATGAAAATAAAAAACAATTACGTCATTAAATTCCTAATGGTATAAAATATTTAGATACTCAACCAAATATGTAAAAATTCTGAAATTTCTGACATATACCAACAATTTTACAAAATAAAAAAATTCCTCATGCATGTGTTTTGCTGCAACAATATAAGAAAACAATTTTAAAAAAAAGGGATCCTTTAAAGATCCTTCCAATTTGGAGATTCTTGAAGAAGTCAGCTTTTATGAAAGATTCTTTTTCTTACCAATTGAGAAAGTTGATGCTTTTATTTGTTACTTATGTTTTGAGAAAATACAATTATCTCCTTTTTTAATCTATTTTTGTTAACAGTAACAGTTTTTATTTTTAAATTATATAAGACATTTAAAAACTAATTCAAGTAAGAAACTAAATATTTTAGATTTTTTTTTTATTACACAACTTGATCACATGTGTGTACTTTTTACGTATAGAGAAAGTAGCACATAGAAAGCAAGGGAAGAAGGGGGAAAAAAAGAATTTTTTCAAGTTCTCTATAATTAACAGTACAGAAAATAGGAAATAAATTTTTTTTAATGTAAATATAAAAAATGCATCTTATTTTGCTCGAAATTTAAAGTGTAAGCAAGAAATGTTTAACTAGCTTCACATAATTTTTCATTGCTTAGAAATGTGAAAATGATTAAGTTAAGAAACATATTTATGTTCTCTAAAATTTTAAGACAAACAAAAGTTTGATACATTATCTGCACGTGCAAAAGTTTTAATTTAATTATTATTCTATGAAATATTCTATTATTATTCTATGAATTATTTCATAAAAATTAAACTTTTAAAAAATAAGAATAAATGAAAAACTTCAAAATTTTCATCAATAACTTTTAACGAGAACTATATAATATGTATCAATATAACATGAACTCATACTCATTACAAACCATAATAAATAAAAAAAAATGTTACACAGAAATAAAAACACAAACATTAAAATCAATATTCAAATAAAATATTTCAGAAACAAAATACTTATTGTAATTACTTTTAAAACAGTTGTACAACTTTTGATTTTGAAGGTCTTTCATAATCTTGACCATCAAATGATATAAAATATTGGCTTCAGTAGAAGATCTTTGTTTTCCAGATACAGAACTCCAATAATTTGATCCCAAATTAATTTTATTGTCCTGATCTGAAAATAAATTAAAATAGGCACAAAATAAATCATTTAATATAAGACATTGCTGAAAATAGCAAATCAAACTTAAGAAACTTTACATACGTCCAAAGATTATATACCTAGATATATTTTACTACCAAAGGACAGAAATCAATTATTCTAAAGTTATCAAGATAATGTGCATGTTATCTAGGATAAACAATAGATCCAAAAATTTGACTCATTAATGAACTTATCTACGAAATCTGCACATTACACAGTAGGTACTCATTACACTGCATTTTACCTACTAGGCACATGTTAAAGGCAAAATAAGAACAATATCAGCAACGTATTTGTACTCTTAAATTAACATAATTTATTCTTTGATATTTAAATGAAGTGGATAAAACCAGGCAATAAACAAATTAGTTAATAGAATAAATCATCAATCAGTTAAAAACTATAATACAAATAATTAAATGGCTTAAAATATGAAACTAAGGAAATTAATGTTTATGTTTTCATAAATATCTAAATGATAGAGTTAGTTTTATCAAAAACTCAACAAATTAGTTAATAATATGAGCGAAAAAAATTTTGAGCTTTAATGATACAAAAGCCAGTAATATGTACATTATCCAGGTAAAATTAAAAGACTATTAATTCTACTCTTGATATCTGTTAAAGTTATCTTAGTTAGCTTGATGATTAGTTAGATAATGTGTGCATTAACAGCTTTTGAGCTTTAGTTGTAATATAAATATATATAATTTAATATGGTTATATTTTTTACCTAATTGTTATTCTTTACTTAGGGAAAAAAATGATTGTATAAAAATACAGTGGAGCCCCGATTTTAAGTTTTTTGTTGTACTAGGGTTAAAAAACGCACAAAGCAGGATAAAAAAACATATATGTATATTTTTCAAAGAATTACATTATTGAGATGAACTACTAGAAAAAATAAGTAACTTTACATGTTTTTTGCTTTAGAATTAAACTTCATCAATATTCCTTGCTAAAGTTTGCAAATTTGCTTTATGGTTTGCATTTGCAAATGCTTCAGAGATTTTGTTCTTTTAAACTCTTGAACAGTGGAAGGTATATCCTACGATATTTTTTGCTAATCTTCATTGTTTTCATTGCTATCATTTGGGGCAAGTATTAAATAAGATATTGAAAAGATGAACAAGTAATGGAATGTGTGCTGCAGTAAGAAGCAATAAACTCCAGAAAGCTTTTTGAAACACATTTGTAATTCATTTTAGTCGACACTGTCCAATGCTGCTGAAATCAAATTCAGAGCTTCCAGAACACTTATTTTTCATTTCGAAGCATCTTGCTGGCCACCAGAATCAAGAAAAAGAAATGATTGCCTAACCAGTTGTTTAGTGTAACGATCTTTAAATGATTGGATAATTCCAAGGCTGAAGCTTGCTGAAAAAAATTACACTGGCAAATTTTACAATTTTAAATTGTAAAATCAGGGCACACAATAAGATTTAATAAAAAAATTTATTACAAGAATTGAAAGTAATTTAAAGTGATAAAATCAAAAATCAGAGGCAAAATAACATGACACACTTGATCAAACAGTTTCACAAACTAAGTGTGATGCAAAAAAATAAAGAAAGAAAGAAAAGGAAAGATTACTGTAGCACCTCATGGTAAAACTTAAAAGTAAACTGTCTGAGGGCATTTTAACACACCATATCTATTACTACACAATTTAAATATAAATGTTTCGATGTTATTATTACATACAAATAAACACTATAATGAAATTTTTGTTTTGTAGTCTTATATAAAATTTAATTATCTTGTAAATTTCATGTGTGTAGGTATTTTTTGTTCTAACAGTCTCTTGAAAATTGTACTATATCGTACTTATCATTATGTGCGAAAAATTTTGGAACTATGTAACTCTTTATTAAAGTTTAAAAAAATGTTGCAGACAAAGATAGAATAACATTTTAAAATACATTTATCTAACACTAATATGCACATAATAATTTTAATTTTAACTTAATGTTTTACTTACTTTGCATATAATAAGTTGAATTGGGCAGATATCTATGAGTTAAATCTTCCAAAGACACAAAACCTAGTGATGGATCAAGCAACCATGCAGCTATAGATGGATCAAGATACGAAATATCCTTGCTAAGATTTAAGCAAATATTGCACCCTTGCCATAATATTTTGTAATAATTAATTAAGTTATAAATAATCAAAGTTCCATTTTTCAGTTGACTGTGAAAAAACTGTTGTAGAACTTTAATTTTATCCTTTACCTCCATGAAAGAGGAACTTTCTACAAGAAAAACGGAAAATAAATCTTTTATTTACACATTTCAATTATGATTTGTCCACACCAATTTTTTGAATATCACGAGTTAATTTTTTGACATACAAACATAGAAGTTGGATTGCACCATATAATTTAGGCATGATATATATACATACACACATGCCTTAATTATGTTCTCTCTCTCTCACTCTATACATATATATATATATATAAGTTAAAAATATAGAGAAAACATGGCAAATAATAAAGATTAATAAAAGTAGAAGAAAGAATTTTTTTTAAAAATAAAATATTTAAAAAAAATATTTAATAAAAAAATATACATCAAAAATGCAGAAAACAAAAAATTAAAAGATATAATTTCTTTATCAGCTCAGACGATTATATCCGCAAAAACGAGTACTACTTTTGGTTATATATTTATATATTTGCCACCTTCTTACTATATATTTTCTAAAATTATTTAAAATTTTTTTCTTCTTTCTTATCATTAATCTTTGTTATTTTCCTTGTTTTCTCTATACTTTAAACTTATTTCATGAGCATATATAATGGTGGCAATCACGTGAGCAGAAAAAACAGACGGCAAAAGATTTTAAAAAGAGCAAATTAATTTTATTTAATCATTATGTGATGATGGCCGAGAGAGAGTTTGTCAAAATCATCGTGCGGCTCTATAATAGGAAAATCTTGCAAAGAAAATCCATAAAATGTCTCGTTTTAGGGAATAAGGAAAATGACAGTAATTGTAATTGGTTTCTTAAATAGGTGGCACGATTCCCACAAAGAGCAAAGGAGAAAATGTCTTAATTTTAATTAATGCATACTTGAACCAAAAATAGATTAAAGGACAGGATGTGAAAAAGTGTGAGAAAGCGTTTCGTTTTGAATAATAAATTAAAAAAAGGATTTACAGAAAAGGAATAACATAAAAAGATTATCCAAAGCTTTTGAAAAATATANAAATTTTGCCAATCTATTTAGAATCACCCTGTATATATATATATATATATATCACAATAAAAACTGTACAGTTCAAAATAACATGTGAAAAAAGATACTTTTTAAAGGTACACCACACACGTTTATAACATGCACCATATTTTCAATAGTTTCTATGTTAGACTTACCAAGGTCATTTGAAATTCTAATGTAAAAAGATGGACCACCACAACATATAGAAATCCCTCTAACAATTATATCTGGATTTATGATACAGCAATTCTTTTCAGTATGTGTATTTCTGTCACCTAACAGAAAATTAGTTAAAATTAATAGTTCTGCAGAATTATAATAAAACAAGGCAATTTAAAGTTAAATAAATAATAATTTCATTAATAATTATAAAGCTTCATTAATTACAACGTACAAAAAAGTATAAACAAATTTAAAACTAAATATTTTGGTGGTTAAAAATCCAAATCCATAGAAAAAAATGTATGTTTATTCTAGAAAGTAAGTTTTTGTGTGTGATTTCTTAACTTAAAATATTGTTTGCCCTTATTAATTAGCATGTTTGAGGTCACTCCCTCGAGCCATTAAGATCGAGTTCTAGAACATGAAGATCTGATCATTAGATCAAAAATTATTCAGGGTGGTCCTTTTCTTTCGGCACACTGTACATTGACAGTCCAACAAGCCATTAAGCTTTATAAACAATTCATAATTAAAGAGAAAAAAAATAGAAATAAAAAAATAGAAATAAAATAAAACAAAATAATGAGAAAATATAAAGAAAAATAATTAATTTTACATATCATTTTCCTTTATTATTTTCCTCTAAACTTTAGAAAGATGGAAGAATATCACGCCAGTAATATAAAACTTTAACCTGCAGTAATGCCCAGCCAACACTTGCAAACAAGTATAAAAATTAACATTATCAGGTAAAGAAAAATTTATAAAATTCTACCCAAATAACATCACAGCAACGATAAAATGTTGAATAATGAAGTAAGAAAATGACGCACCTAGTCCGAATCGGTATGCAAATATTACCCAGTTCTCACTAATGAATTTTCTGAAACATTTCATTTTAATGTGTAAAATAGGTTTGTGAGAGTTGTTTTGAATAATGAATAGAAAACAAAGCTTGGGTTAAGGCCTCAATTTTGAAACTAAATGCATGATGGTGGTAATGTGGCCTATTTTACTTTCCAGACCTGCAGGTACCCATTAATCTGAGTCGACTTATCTATTAGACCTCGAACCCTAGTCCATCGCAATGCCAACTCAGTACCTTAACCATTGTGGCACAATGAGTTAATGAATGACTAAAAATTATATTTAATTTCATTACTTCAGTTAAAAATAACTAAATAATTTGTAAAAAAAAATTTGATGAATCAGAAATAAAAATTGCAATACCTGACAGATTAGGAGGTCCTATAACGTTTCGTTTCTCTTCTAGTTTTTCACATGCAACTGAAAGAGCAAAGTTCGGAACTTCAGCTAATTTTTTCAAAAACGGGATTATTTCTGAATCCGAAATATCTACGGTTTCAAAAGATGGTAGGTCGTTTATTTTGTTGAATAATTTCGAAATATTGCCAATGTTTGTTGCAAGTGATGAACTATTAACTTTCTTGTTTTTGCTAAACTCCTCAGTGCAACAATTTATTTGAGCTGTAGAAGCAGTACTTTTGTAGAAAAATGTATTTTCACGTTTTTTATCGTCTGGAGTGTGAGACACACAATTTAAAGCAGAGCTATCAAATAGGTCATTATCAACCGAATCCAGAATAAATGAAGAAATTTGGTCTACATTCTTATTTACTGGATCATCATCTTTATTGGAATCATTTTCTATCAAAACTGGAATAGTTTCATGTTTTATTTCAGAAAATGATTCAGAAGATCCCCAAGATGTCCAAAATTTAGAATGATTTTCTAGTTTCAAAGAATTATCTTCCTTTTTGTTACAACATAACTGATCGACTGTTTTGGAATGTTCAAGCTTATTTATAGCAACATTACTAATGTCCTTTTTATTTTCTTCAATAGCACTGTGTTTAGGATGAAGTGGAACAGGAGAACTAGATGCACTAATTTTTGGCTTTTTTAAGGGATCAGAAGATGGTGTTCTAGTACTAGCACTTAATCTTTTTGAAAGAGCAGAAAGAGGTAAAGAAGGATGTTCAGGTGCACATTTTTGAGAAATATTAATACATCCTGTGTAGACATCGGATGTTTTCTTAGATTCATTTTCATCAAATGAAAATGATTTGCACACATTTTCTAAGCAATCCTCATCAAATAAATCAGTACTAGTTTCAGAAGTTGACTTTTTATCATTAGGAACAATATCAATTGTTACGGTTTTATTTTCTACATTGAAGCATTTAGCAACAAAGCTATCATCCGATTCAAAAATATCTCCACTAGTTTCATTCACAGTCAATTCTTTATCAGAATGGAGTTGAGAATTGCAAGAATTATTTATTTTGCATTGGTTGACTTTTGTTCTATTTGATACATTCTCTAAGTGTTGATTTCGATTATGGCATACATCAGATATTCTCGACACGCTTAGAGTATTACTATCACGTTCTGCATCCTGTTTTGGAGTACTATGAGTTTGTACATTTGTCATTATTTTTGACGTAATAGTTTTATTTTTTAAATCACAAATATTTTTGTTATTCTCATGATTTTCTTCTTCTATACTAAGTGAATAGTTTAAAGGCTGCTTGAAAGAGTTTTGAAAATTAAAGGAAAAGCTTTCAGCCATACAATCCATTCCTAAATCATTAATAAAGCTATCTCCAATGTTTTGTTTATTTTTCACAAAAGACAGTTTTCTAGAATTCTTTAGAGATGTTTTTTCTAAAGTAATATTATTAACTTTTACAGAACTATCTATAAAATCATCTTCAAAATCAGCAACACCAGATAAATTTTTTTCAATAGCTTTTGTTTTATCATCACAAATAGAAGTTTGGGCAAAGTAAATATCACCAATTTCACATGTTTGAGACAGAAGAAACTCACTAAAAGAAATATTTTTAACTGCATCTTCTGTTTCGAGATTTAATGAATCGAACACATTTTCAATTTCTGTTTGATTTTTACAATGGGTTTTAAAGTCAGTAATATTCCTATCCAGATTTGGTTTAAATGTTCCTTCAGTTGTGATATTAGTCTTTAAATTCAATTCATTTTGACTCACATATGTTTCATTCAATTCATGCAGGAGAAATGATAAACTTTTTCTAGAATCATCACTTTCCCGAAGAGGTATAGTTTCATTTTTAACAGAAGAAAGTTTTTCTGGAACTGGTGATACAATCTGAAGTCGAGAATCATTTACACAAACACTCTCATCATTTAAGCTATTACATTTAATTGAAGATTTAGAATTATCTAATATTTCTGATGTCTTTAATAAATCTACAGCTTCAGTAATTTTATTATCATTGATAGGATTTGCAGAGGTTATTTCTTTGTAATGAGTGTTTTCTGAGACAATGATTTCATCACTAGATGAGTTACTTATAGAACTTTCACTTTGCTTGATTAGATGATTATTCAAGTTACCCCAAGATATTTTATCAATTCCTAACTCCTGCTTAATAAAGTGTCGAGCTTCTTGAATGATTAAATGAGCAGCTTCTTTTTCACAAACTCCTTCTTTTCCAGTAATTCTAATTCGTTTAGTTTCATAACGTTCTAAAGCTTCTTGAGCAAGATCTCCATCTAATTGTTTAGCACTAAAAAAGTTATGATAATTATTAATTATTTCTAAGTAAATTAAATATAAACACCAATTACTAATAATATAAAAATTAAATAAGTCCATGAATGATTTAAAAATCAAATGAATAATTTCAAAATCAAAAGTTAATTAAATTAAAAAAGTTTTGTTAAAAATAAAATTCTAAAGGAAATTTTGTGGAAAAACAACTATAGCTCATTCACCAGGAGTTGGCACTTGGCTTCGCCTTCATCACGTGGTATCCGACGATACTATCTCGCAATTTTTGGGAGAAGGATGTGAATAATTCTGAACAAGGTTGCTATTTGGCAATCGTATGACAAAAATATTTATTTCGCAATCTTTATTTGCATTTTATTTCAAAAAATTTATGATATTTCATTCTTTCGAGTGAATAATTTGTCCTTTTTGAGATATTTTGTTAGAAAAACAGCATTTTTTAAATTTAAAATATATTTAATTGGCTAGAGTTACAAAAGGTATAATAGCAGATGAAAATTTGAAGTAAGTGACTGAAAAAGAATTCTCTGCTTGCCTTTGGTGCGCATTAAGGGCTGTCTCAATTTCAAGAGCGGAGATGTTTCTCCTTTTACTCATGCGCTGAAATAAACTCTGCATCCAAAGGGGGTGGAGCCAAGTGCCAATTCCTGGTGAACGAACTATAGTTCCATATTGTTGTAATATATAAGTGACAAAACTTTATTAGTATTAAAACTTCACAATTAATTAACTTTCTTTTTGATTTTTTAGAACTAACAAAAATCACTTTATTTATTGTATTCTGAGCAGAAGAGTAGAAGTTAAAAATGCAATAAACTAAATAATTTTTGACTCATTGCTTCCATAATAAAAATACTTGAATTGAAAATAATATTCGAAAATGATTTATATAGCAATAAAACACTTTTTTTAAAAAACTGTTTTAATCATTTTAAAATTATTGGATAGGTATCGGAAGAAATATTTAAAAATGTCATACTTTTTTGCATTAAAAATATTTTGTTAGTTTTTATTAGTTAGCCATCAGAGGAAACATTTTAAAAAATCACACTTATCTTATTTTGAGCACTTGCAAGTTATCTTCAAAACAAATTAAATAAACAAAATGTAATTTACTACATTAAATAATTAGCATTATAAAATATCAAAAAATGCACAGTAAAATAATAAATATTTTAGAATAATTTGTTACAAATTTAAATTAATATTAACCTTTCAAAGGAACCCATGTTACACAAAAGTAGAGTTATGTCTTCTTGAGAGGCACTAGCTAATGATGCTACTGTTTCATATCCAGCATTATACAATGCTCTGGCTCTCTGGGCATTCAAAGTTGACAGTCTCACTAAATCACATAACTCTTGTTGTATACCAAAATGCACTCGACGTTGGAAGTGCGAAAAAAGTAGCTCCAAATTGTGCCACTTCAATCGACTGCAAAATATTGTAAGCATTCCTAAAATAGGAAATTTATGTAAGTAGAATTAAAAATATATGTAAGTAGAATTAAAAATTTAGAAGTTTCAATACATGTTTTTATTAGGTGTCATTACAAAATTCTAATAACTGAATACATGCTTATAGTTTTAACTTTGCTAAGTGAAAGATAAAAAGGAATTAAGACCATTTCGAGAATAAGTAAACCATAAAGTTTCCATAATAACAATTTAGGGTCTTAGCAATTTAAAACGAATAATAATTAAAATCAGTAATTTAAATCACAATTTTTTTTAGAAGAAATTATTGGTTAGTATCAAAAAGCACACAAACAATAGTTAATTTATAATGCTTCTAAAGAGATATTTAAATGAAAATAAAACTTTTTTATAATATTTACATATTGTATATTTTTTCATTTTTGTTATTTTCCTTTGTACAAACCAGGAAAGGGAAGTTTTTTTGGCGATTAAAGAAAACCATGGAAAAAAGCCACTCTTGAGAAATAGATTTATTTTAATCCAAGTTAAAGAAATGGAAAAAAACCTTTTTCAAAAAGAAATATTAAACTTAAAACATTTTTTAAAAAAATAGATTATGACTGCAACCCAGCTTAAATAATAGTACTAATTTCCAAGCTATTTAATATATTATTTTTAAATGTGTGAAATCTAAAAAACATCAATTGTAAAGAAAAATTTATTTAAGAAATTTCCCAAGAAATTAAAACAACAGAAGTCATTTATGTAAATGAGTACAGTAAAACCTTATTTTATAATTCTATAAATAACTATTATAACATCATAATAAAATTTTATTAACTCTACAAATTTAAAAATTACATAGTAAACATATTATTCACTACTTACATACAAATCACATATTAAATACAGAATTACAAATGGCACATTAATTTGTAAAATCAAATGCTATCAAATATAAATATTTAAACTTACTCCTAAATAACATGATTTATAGATTTTAAAATTCTTTATAAAACTTAAATAAATATTAAGAATATCTTTTAGTGAAAAAATCTCTTTAATGAGTTGATGAGAAAAATTTTTAACCTTCTGGTATATTAAATTTAATTTGTTTAAGTTTAAGGTATTCTTGTAATATCTGTTGCTAAATAATTATAATGGTCACTTTTAATTTCTTCTATTTCATCCTGTTTCTTTCATTTTGTTCAGTTTTTTCCAGTATTCTGGAAGAAATAGGTTCCTTTTGGATAAAATATACTCTACAACATGTGAAGCAAAAGTAAGTGATAAAATAGGCATTTGTCTGGCATTAGAGTAATTTTTTATATCTTGCATTAGCTGCAAGAATACAGTTGTTGAAAAAAATGCTTTTTAAACATAAAAATATCATATTTTAGTCAATACCTACTACTTTATGTCGATAATGGTGGTTACCATTCAACTTACTAAGAAATGATATAGTATGTCACATTGTAGATTCATATATTATGTCACACCAATTTCAAATACTATTAACTTAACAATGATATGATATTATAATTAATATATTGTAATTATTTATGCAATTTTTAATTGAACAGGTGCATGGGGGGGGACATAAACACATTGAAACAATTTCTTACCTTCCTGCCATAAGTTGAGTCAATTATCAGTTTCATAATTACATGAATTTTAATATAAGAAGTAATTTTATTAGATAATTTAATAGATAATCTTAAATTAGATAATTGTAAATTCCTAATAAAAAATTAGATATTTTTAAATTGCATATTACAATTATAAATTAGATTATCCTAAATTCACAACAAATTGCACATAAATAAGTATAGTTTTTGACACCTTATAATTTTCTGTCAGAATATATCCTTTAACTATTTATACTCCATTGCTAAATTAACTGATTGCAACATAATATTAATAAATGAATCTCTATATTTAGTTGATGAGCAGTATAAAAAAAAATGATTGCTGCCACAAGATAAAAATGAATTCTGTAAATTAAACCCGAATTTGTATGTCGGGACATAATTATGATACAAGTCTAGCATTGATTATAAATATCCACATACCTGCAAAAGTGGAAGTGGACTGCTGCAAAGACTGTAGGATACCACGAGAGCAATCATATTTTTCTGAAACTACAGACAAAGGCAATTCTTGAATGAGATCATTTAGTGCTAATGCTGCATAAAACCTTTGATGAATAGCAACTTTTTGTGCAGTTTTAGGAGAATTTCTGTTAATCCTGCCTTGAACGCCTAACCCTATGAAGGATTCTTGAACACCAACTAATTCACCAACTCTTTTGTATTCCTCGGGAAGCTCCTCCCAAATAGACAAGAAATGCATCCAATTGAAGGATCCCATCTGATCACTGAGGTACGGAGGAGTCACCTTCATTTGTAAAATAAAAACAAAGAGAACAATTTTTTAGAGTATATATACATATATATATTTGTAAATATTATATTATAACATAAACATGTAACAGTAATCTAAATTCACACAGGCCAAAAAAAATTAAAAAATCATGAAATTTTTTCAAACAGTATACACAGAGATCTTCCTAAGAATAAAAAAGGCAGGGCATTTTTACAAAAAGTGCACATTTATTGGGATCAAAGAGTAGGCAAGGTGGGCCGCCCTTAAGAAAAATGCTTAGGGAGAACACTAGTATACATGCAACAGACTATTTTTAAAAAAGGGCAAACGGCTAACTAACAAATTTAAATAGCACCATTTGCATATTATAAAGGTATATTTTATAGGACAGTTTTGCTAGATACTAGATTTAATTTCATTCAGAATAGAAAATATTCATAGTTTCGAGTAACTTTAGTTTCGAGTAACTTTACTTATAAAGCACTAAACAGTCACAATAGTTTGAATCAATACATACAAAACAGTATGAGTTTTATATCAATATTTAATTAAATTTGTAATCAAGCTCAAATCTTCCTTAATTGATTAATTTTAAAGGAGAGTTTCAATAATTTTGAACCAAAAACATAGCGTGCATGCTGCTTAACATTTTTATAAGAAAAGTAATTTAGTGGATGATCCCTTAATTCACCCTTTAAAATTTCTATGATATAACTGTACTGTTGGTTGGAAACACTATCTTTTTTTTACAAAATCAGAAGAAAGCAAGCGTTGCATTATTGTTATACAGTGAAAGCTCCAGGAATGACCACCTCTGTGCAGCAACCACTTCAATTTACGAAACTAAGCAGCAAATTTTTTCCATAGACTTTGTGTTGAAGAAAACCCTTCAGAGAGACCATTAAAACCTCTCCCAGCGATCTGGCAAACCTTTGTACCAAATGTGGGAAACATCAAATAAAGAAACATAAAAAATTAACAAAACAAATTAGTAAATTTAAAATATTGTGAGTGGCTCTTACTTATAAAGCTTTTTTAAAAGATCTCTGAAAAAGATCAACAAATGTTGAGTATAAGAGAATAAGTAGTTAGAGAGCATTAAAAAGAATGATATCAATGATTTATTTTTAAAGTTGAAAGTTAAATTGGAAAGAAGAAAAAAAACTTTCAAGCGAACAAACTTCTACTAACAACTACTACTACTACTACTTCAACAAACACTTGAACTAACTACTACTTCTTCTAAACTTTTTAAAGCTAATTTTTCTGACATAAAATTATATCTAAACTTAAACAAAAAACATATTTGTTTATTTATTTAAAATAGTTCTATCACTCATAATTGGTAAATTTATTTTTACTCATAATTATGGGTCATTTTTATTGACGCAAAGTTTTATTCATCAATCCGGTGTTCATAATTTCAACACAAGTGGTATTCCTGCACAAGAAAAATGACAGTGACTAAAATTAAAATCGTCTGCAAAAAATCATGTACCTTCAATAACATTTTGAAGACAAAGGAGGTAATCCCAAAGAACAACCAACCTCCATTAATGACCATTTTACTGTGGAACAGAGAGTGGTCGCTCCCGAGAGGTCTCACTGCATTATCCCTTTTTTGCGTATAATAGTAAAAAGTTTTATTTTAGTATATTACATTTTGCAGATTTCTGCCTTTTTTATTCTTCATTACTTTGCTTTCAGCAAAGTATGAATTGGATATATGAATTAACTATACAAAAAAGCTATCAAACTGAGGCAATTTCTGGTCAAATTTTAGCTCAACTAACCGAAGGCGAAGATTTAAGTGTGTTCCTTTCTTCCCAAAGGCTATTTTCTATGTATTATTTGTAAAACTGAAATGAAAAAAATATAGAGAGCACAGATTAAAATTATTTGTTTGATATTTATGCACCAGTTTCACCTGAACTGCCCCTTTCAGGGTTTTGAAATAGAAAATAAAGGTTGATTAGATAATTTAGGTGACTCACAACTGCTTCCAAATTTTTTCGCTAGTACATTAGTACTTAGAACTCCATACTTGGTATGCGTTGGTCTTAAAAATAACCAGATTGCAAAGATCAGCCTATACAGTTACGGAAGATAGTTCTCTCTAATGAGAAATAATCTTGTCAAATTTTGTTAAAAACATCAGAAAATTAGTATTTCAGAAAAATTTATTCACATTTTTTTCTTCAAATCAATGCTATAAGCAAAAATATATTTCAAAAAGATAATTTTATAGACACAAGTCAATAAAAAAATTTTCAGTGAAGTTTGTAAAGCTATTTCAAATATTTAATATGAGAAAATAATTTCAAATTACCTCATATAAAATATGTAAATCATTTTCTAAAACAAAATTTCGACGAGCCAATTGTAATTCTTTTAAAATTCTCAAAGCATCATCAGGTGAAAAACCAGAAGCAAGCATAGCCATTCCAAGTTGACTTGGTTTGTATGTTATTTTTGTTAAACCTATAAAATAAATAATAAATCTACTTTGCGGTTACAGAATATTCCTTCGCATACAGAGCCGGATTATACCTTTCGTAAGCCCTGGGCATAGCCGTTTTTTGGGCCCTCCCCTCCTTCCCTCTTTTCAAAAATGGAAATCGACAGCATAATACAAGATTTCGTTGAATCCAAAAATCGCAAAAAAAGTAATATATCAGATCATAAGAATCTGCAAAATAATTTATTACCGAAAAATATTATATTTTTATTTGATATTTTTATTTGTATCTTCATAATTTTGTGCAAAATACACTTGCTGTTTTTAAAGTTAAATTATTTTTGTCAAAAAAATTTTTTCTCCCAAGTTTTTCGCAGGCCTTAGGCACGTGCCTAGTGTGCCTACAGGTTAATCCGACCCTGTTTGCATAACATTCTTTTAAAATGATTACATAAAAAGTAAAAACAAAAATTTAAAAGTTAGCATCATTTCAAGAAAAAAATTTTGTCTCATTATTTTAAATTCAAAATCTAACATAGTGTTTTTAATTAATATTAAACTAAGGGGAATTGCTAACCCATGTCATAATGAAAAAAACTAAGGCGTCATTTTTGAAAAATAAGCATTAAAAGAGCATTACTAATTGAGTGAGCACAGTACATAAAACTGTTCAAAACTGCTTTAACATTTAAACACCATTTAGTAACTTGGCTGCTTTTTAGGCTTTCAACAAAGTTATAAATTAGAAATTTCAGTTTCAGAATTCGCAATTATTTACATTTTTAAGTAATCATGGCTTAGAAATGGTAATAGATAAAGGTTAAAATTTCGGACCTACATTTATCTTCATTGAGTAAATCTACATTTATCTTCATTGAGTAAACAAGTTCACAAATTTTAAGCATGAAGACAGTAATGTTAAAAGTTATCAAGGTTACTTGATATACTGAAAATATAAATTCTAGATATTTAATATTAATCTTTTACACAGATATTGCTTGGATAATGCAGACTTTGTAGTGGGCTAAAGAGAAAATCGGGACTAAATTTTTCAAAAAATTCAAGACAAAAATGAGGACATTTATTGAATAGATTACTTTTTAAAAGACAAATGACAAATTAAAAAAAGTATAATTTGCTCTGCTTGAGTATTAAAATATAAGTATAAAGGCAAATTTTATTATAATAAAATATACTATTAATTTCAGAACAACTTTGTTTAGAAGAGAATGTCTTAACAGTTTTCAGTATAATTTTATTAATAGAACACTGAACAACTCACAATAGATCAACATGCAGAAATTTTTTATATTACTATTGCATTAAAAATTAACCATTTATTAGTTAATTAGTTAATGCTCTCTCATACCAATAAAAAAAAATTTTGCCATCAAATTTAAGACTTACTTAATAATTTTAAGTGGGAATTCAATAATCTTAAAACAAAAGCATGGGGAACATATTGCCTAATATTTTTGCAGAAAAGTAATTTGGTGGATATCATTTAAAAATTCTATGACATTATTTTATTGTTCACAATCATTTTTAAAATCTGATGACAGAGGCAAATCGATAATTGTAAACTAAGAAACAAAACTCAACAAGTTTATGCTACTGCATTTGCTGAAAATATTAATAAGCTTATGATCCTTGAATGAATCAACATAAAAATTTCATAATAATTAATTGTTAATGGAGTTTCTTTCTCATACAATTACCGAAAATGTCTGAAACAATGAATTCTGTAGGTAAATCTTTATGCTTGAAACTTGTATATAATTATTAGACGGTCGACTTACAATTTTCACAAACATTGTTAATGAAATTAAAAATATGGTGCATCAAAAATTAAAATTTTTCAATTTCTTAAATTGACTACTTCAAAATTACATTTTTATTACGATTACGTTTTTCGACAGGCAACGGCAATAATTCTTTTAAACTATTTTTAATTAGTAATACAAAGATTCTTTTAGTCAATGAACAAGTTGATTAATAAAAGGCTTCCTTAAATGATATCCTTTTTACAAGCAAAAATATTTGAAGAATATCAAAAATATAATACCTTCACAAGTTTAAAACTAGACAAATTTTATTAAACAATTACAAGCAAGTCTTTTTTTTTTGAAAAAATAATTTTTTTAAACATTTTTAATTAAAATAATCAAGGGAGTATGATGTAACAAAGGTGTACAAATTAGAGGTTTCAATACTAATAAAACTTTTAATTACCATTCCCTAAATCTTCATGTTTAAAAATTATATCATTATCAACAAGATAATTTAAACATTTATCAATTGAACTTTCCAATGTGTTATCAGTGCTATCCTCACTTTCTTTCGCAATTGCAGCACACAACAATGTACAAGATGCATACTGTAGCACTTCATCACGAGTGCTTGCTACCCCACTTGCAATTACCTAATAAGAAAAAAAAGTTAAGTAATATGCAACAGTTCACTTTGAGAAAAAGGCAACAAAATAAAAGGTAAAACTTACTTCAATTAATGCACGTTTTAAGCTTGAATGCAAAGAATTTTGTGCAGAGATAAGACAAGATCTGACTGGCCTCAATTCTGAGCTGACTAATGAAAGTGCTACTTTTTTTTCTGCTTCTTTGCACAATAAAATGCTTTCCCCTAAAAATAAGGAAATCAGGAAAAAATGATTTTTTTCTTGACTGTGAATTAGGGTGTTTCAGGGTGGCCACTCAAATCAGATTTCAAAATTCCCTGATTTTTCCAGGATTTCCAGTGAAAATCTTAAAATTTTCAGGTCAGCGTGCTATTTTTTTAAATCATTAATTGTAGGTGGGTACAAAAAAAGTGTCAATATTATGAAGTATTTTATTTAAAATGCTATTCTCAATATATCATATTGAATGGATGTGAAGAAAATATGTTTACTATTGCAGAATATTTTGTTTTTAATGAATAAAATTTTTTTTAAATTGTTAAGTAGTTTTTGCACAAAATGTACCAAATAGCAAGTACAGAGTGACCCTTGGATAAGTACTGTTAAAAACCCTTGGATAAGTACTGTTAAAAAACCTTGGATAAGTACTGTTAAAAAACCTTGGATAAGTACTATTAAAAAACCTAGGATAAGTACTGTTTAAAATATTTTCATTAAGTAAAAGAAAATATTCCCTGGGATTATACACCAAAAAAATTCTATATTTATTTAAATTTCAATATAGAGCCATTTTATACTGTATTTGATCCAAACAGTGCCCTTTATAAAATACATTGATATAATTTTCTTTAAACCACTATCCAAAGTCAAATGTTTAAATAATGCTGTTTGTTTTGAATTAGCATTATTATTTTAAGAGATAAAGGCAAAATTGTCAAATTTCTTGTTACATATTCTATAGAAAAACATATTTTTTCGTATTAGAAATATTTAAAGAATTTCAATCTAACCACATGGTTTCTTAGTTTAGATTAGTCAATTGTTTTTGTCTTTACAATTGGGTAATTCAATGGTGTCGAACATGGAAATTAAAAACAGAAGCAAATATTACCCTTCTTCCACCTTCACCACAATCTTTGCCTTTCCTAAACTGCAGTCCCATAGTCTCCAAAGAAGTCAAAGGTTTCTACAATCCTTTTGCAACCAAGGGAGAAATTTATGTGGTACTCTAGTTTAACAGGGTTATAATGAAACAAATTTTGATGCAAGCAAAGTATTGCTAAGTTAATGACATTTCAACTGTTTGACAATACATTTCAGTCTAAAAAATGGGGGTATAATGGATAAAATAATTTAAATTAAGAAAATTAGTAAATAATTTAAATGAGTGAAAGTGAAAAAAATATTGCACAAAAAATTTCCAGCTTTTCGCTAAAATTCCCTGATTCTTCCAGGTTTCTATCCAAATTTCCCTGATTTTTCCAGGTTTTTTCCAGTACAAAAAAATTCCCAGATAATTCCAGGTGGGTGGCCACCTTGAATATATAGCTGATTAACTTTTATGAGTTTTAAATCAGTTAATTTACTAAAAAAATAGGTTAACATGATAAAATTTTTCAAGTTGAAGAAATATTTAAAATGAAAAGACTAACTGTAATCATTAGTAGTTTTTGATAACATGCCACAAGTACCAATAAAACTTTTGTTCAGGTCTTAGATGTAAGGAAAAATTTGCATGTAAAGAAATCAACTATTGTTGAAACACTGCACATATAAACCTTTTCAATTACTAGGGTGAACTATTTTTGTTTGAGATCATGATTGTAATCTACTTGACATGAATGAAATAAGGAAAGACTGTTTTTTGATTAAGTCTTTTTTCTCTTACTAAACTTAGAAATTATTTTAATCAAAAGAAATTTTTTTCTCTTTCCTTTTTTGTAAATATGCAAGCATCACAAAATAAATGTTTGTCTTCTTATAAACTTTACACAAGAGTTTAAGTGCTATTTAAATGTAATTAATTTGATCTTGAATTTCAAGATGAATGTATGAAAGGATACTCCTGCCAAATGCATGTATGCATTTAAGATGCATCTTCTTCCTCTTTATAAATTACTTTATTCCTTTAAGACATCATCCATTCATCGTTGCGGTCTGCCTCTTAGCCTAGTACATATCAGCAATGCAAGGCCTTTACCACCCGGCTGTCATGTGATCTCTCTATGTGACCAAGCTACAAAAGCCTCTGTGCTTTGATGAATTTTGCAATGTTTTTAAGCTTGATCAGAGTTTCCAGTTCATCGCTACTTAATATTCTCCAATAATTATTAGTTAACTGAGCTATAAATTTTCTAAGTATTTTGTGTTCAAAAATTAGTAAATTATTTATATTTTTTTGTGCCAAAGTTTGCCTTGCAGCCATATATTTCCTATGCTAATACATTTCATATGCCAAAATTTCAAATGAATTGAGATATGATAAACTCTTAGATTTTAACTGCTGCTTTTATTCTGAATTCCTCAAAAGTAAATAAAAATTTTACACACCATGAAAAAATGAATTTCAAGCTTTGACAACAAAAGAACCAACTTTTCAATAAGGAGTTAACAATTAATGAAGAAAAAAAAAAGGTTATCAAGAAGAAAAAAAATTGCTAAGATACCTTCTTCATCAATTCCTTTCCTACCAGCTCTTCCAACCATTTGCTTGTAGCTTAATACATCAATTGGAGAGCCACAGAACAGAGGTGAACGAATTATAACTCTCCTGGCCGGAAGATTGACGCCTGAGGATAAAGTTGAAGTTGCAACCAAAACTTTTATAATACCTTGCCTAAAACCACCTTCGACAATATCTCGTTCATCAAATGTTAATCCTTAAAAAAAAAAAAAAATCAATAACTTTTTTATAATAATTTTCCTAAACAAATACATAAAGACTGCTCCAAAACCACTACCCTTAATATATGTTTTCTTGAAAACCTTTTTAAAATATGCAATCATAGCGCAGAAACAAATATTTAAGTACGGAAAAAACAAAATCTGATTACCTGCATGATGGTAAGCCACTCCAAATGGCACTGTTAAACGAAGTACAGAATCCAGACCAGCAGGTGAACTTTTAAGCTGTTGTAAAATATCATTCAATGGAGGTCCTTTTAAATACTCCCTTAATTTTTTGCCCATATTTTCCTTCTGTGGATTATCTATAAAAATTGAACAATTAAGAATGGTAAAAAAAAAAAAATATTTAAAAAAAAAGTGTTTCATGTATTTAAATAACTGGATGATAAATTGGCTCAAAATGTGCAATTCAAATATCACAAGGCTTGAAATAAACTATTGTTGGTTAGTTAAAGTCCACCAAAATGTGAGAAGGGCCACCATAAAATTATCATCAATGGTCCTCTAGACTAGCAAACAATGCAAAGGAATACTATGTCAATCAGCATATTTCAGGATAATTGAGATATTACTATAGCTGCCAACATGGATAGGAAAAAATCCAGTAGATTTTACGAAATAATATAAATTTCATGATAATTGTTGATATAACTGAATATTTTACACATAGGGTATTTTAAGGATTTTTACAGTCATCAAAATAGAAAAATTGCAATATTTTCTAGTTACGATTGACATTAAACATACTTGAAATGTTATGCATTATGCTTACTCACAATTTCGAATATTAATAAGCATTTAATTTATCAAAGAGAGTTAAAAATTTTTTTTAATTAATTCGAAGAGAGAGTTCTGAATAAAAATAAACTGAACATTTTTGAACAAAAAATGTTTTGAACTGATTTCCATAAATGAGGTTCGTTTCATTATGTATTAGTAATACTTATTTAAATACTTTAGCAAGCAATAATCAGTACAAAAATTCTATTTAAATAGATATTTTTTTTAAGGAAACTCACTCAATTTTAGAAAATTTGACCCGAAAAAAAGGAGAATTTTAATTAAACCAGTAGACCAGGAGAAACTGTCAAAATCCAGTAGTCTACTGAAAAATCTAGTAGAGTTGGCAGCTATGTATTACAGATTCATTGTACTATAATTTTGCATTCAAAATAAATTTATTAAACTTTTTTTTTAAATCATACTAATACTTGTAAACATACCAGTGAAAATGTATGTAGGCTAGTTATATTTTATAATTACTAATTCTATGATTCAGTGTTTAAATTTTCTTAATTTACACTCTTGATATATCTACATGGCTACTAATTCAGGATTTTGTAATTCTGTTATTTATTGTAATTATTTTTAATTTTAGTACTACTGTCATTGATAGTACACAGGAACATAATTATTGTAAAATTAATATTTATAAACATTATAACTTACCATCAGATGTAGCAGATGGTCGTCCAATGTTAAAAATTGCTTTTGCAATACTAGTAGCAAGATTTTCACACCAATTCTTTGAAGGACAAAATATTAATACTCCATGGCCAGCAGCAATTGTTTCAAGAGCAAAATAAACAGAATGGTCAGAATCACCTGCAAAATGTAAGCTCCCAGGATTCAACTCTCGACACACCTCTTTAGTTTTAGCATCATAAATAACATTGCCAACTTTAAATCTCTCTTGCAAAGGGACTGGTCTAAAATCCGTACGATATAGCTCAGAATTGAGCCAAAATGCTAAAACGTCTAAATTAGGCAATGTAGCACTCATTCCAATGATTTGAATACTTATGTTATTCCTAAAACAATTAAAATTGTAGCAATTAAAAATAGACGATTAATAAGTATTATATGGAAAAATATTTTAAATATGTCTCCTTACTTCTTACAATTGTATAAAAGCTTGGTGAGCAATAGTTCTAAAAGGTAGCCTCTACCATAGTCTCCTAGCATATGTAACTCATCCACAACTAGAATGCCTAAAAAATTATAAAATGACGAATGTTAAGCTAAGCACAATAAAAAAATATTTCAGAGTGAGAATATTAGAAAAATATATTTTCACAGTTGTTCTTTTTCATATATATTTTAGAAAGGATAGAAATTGTGCAGTTAAAAAGTATTAGCATGAAATGTTTGAAAAAATTTAAGTTTCTGAATTCTTTTTCGTAAAAAAGAAAAAAATAAACATCCTAACACAATAAAGAAAAACTGGTTAAAGTAATAAAATGTTTCTCTTTTCCTTCACTGAAAAATAAAGCTATTTCATCAGTTTTTTTACTCATATTTTAATAATATAAATTTAAATTGCATTAAAGCTATTTTCCTAACAAGCGTATTTTATTTTTAATGGCAAAAATGTATGTAAATTACAAATTTTTGCAAAAAATGGGAATTTGTTTTCATTATAACTTTTTCTTTTATTGGTTTGTAAAGTCAAATTGATTTTGAAACATAACATTGTATGAGATGAAGTATAATAACTAGAATAGAATATTAAATTTAATTATTTAAAATGCTATAAAAGAAACGGAATTTTGCTGTTAAAGGACTTCCTGGTTTTTTTTAGCCCTATTTTGTGAAACTTTAGACATAATTTGGGAAAATTAAAAATTATATTAAAAAAATCAAGACAAAAATACAGCAAAGTAAGAAAATATTTTCAAAAATTGTCACTACAAGTAAAAATCATTCATGACTGGTAAATTTCTACATATTTTTCCCCATATATTCAAAAATGATTTTGCTATTGTAAAATTTTGGGATTAAAACTATTAAAATTTAAAAATATGCAAAAATCATTGTCCATAGTTAAGTTTAAACTTGAATTTAATAAAAACATGCATTTAACAGTTCTAGCACTAAAAGTTATTTTCATTATGAGAGCATTTCAACTAGGTCATACAGAAAAAGTTTCACAGAGAAAAAAAATAAAGGTCTGTTAGAATGAATTTACAATAATATTTAAGATAATGTTTGAATGCTTAGAATAATGTCCGAATTTAAACTGTAAAGTTTATAGAGGGAGAGCATCATCGTTTCATTTTAAAAAACTGCGAAAAAAAGCCCATTTTGATATGACGTAAGCGACCAGTTAGGCATACCACATCGCACTATCTGACAAAATATGTGTTACCTATTTGCAGAAGATAGCTAGTGGAAAAGCTCATCTTTTCCATAGATTGCAATGAGAACAGGGTTTGCATAGTAATACCGCCCTTTCTTCCACCTCAATTAAGGAATGAGCAGCTGGCGTTTCGGGATCTCGGCATGCTATCTGCCATGAATGAGGAGGAAAAGCGCTCTTCTTACAAACCGGTTGGGAAGCGAATTTTTCTATTACGTCGTAATAGCAATCTGCAGGAGGGTTCCATTATAAATCGAAATGCATAATTGACCCGGGATTCATCGTTTTATATGAGGATACAAAAAAACAATTTAGGAGACGGAGAGGAGAATTTTAGAACTTTGTGAAGGGGCCACTAAACGATAGTAAATTTGCAATGAACAGACACCTGGTTGTAAAGTAAAGAATAGCGGACAGAAATTCTGTCATTAAAAAAAAAAATCATAATTTTTAAATTTTATATTTTAAATCTTTAATAGATATTTTGAAACACAAATGCTTAAAATCATTGAACAATACTTCATTGCCGAAACAATATATGCAGTAACTTTTACAATGCTGTAACTTAAGTCAAAGCTATTGGATTATTTATCTTGATGCTCTAATCTTGTTTTATTCATATAAATGTTGATTCCCTTGTTATCAAGGTTATGTTCTCACTACCTTTCCATATTGCACATAAATGCATTTTACCCCGATTTGCAGTGCCCCTATGGTTAGCCCCTATGGTTTTTTTCTAGTTTTGTTTTTTCTCTTTTTTCTTCATTGATGACGTTTGGATTTCTAGTTTTGTTTCCCACTTTTATTTTCCATTTCCCATTGGCAACTTTATGTTTCACATTTCAAATCACTTTTTTTTTCATTCATGCCACCTATCAAGTCTTGAAAATGAACATCTTTTTTATTTTCAGCACTTGAAACATGCTTTGATTGTTATTTCCAATTTGAATGTTTTTGAAGCAAATGAAGTTTTTCATCAGGTAACAAAACACTGCAGTTTTTAACTTTATAAATATAAGAGGAAAGAAATTTTTTCGTATCATGAGCTTTATGAGAACATTTGAAGTCCAGTTTTCAATTGATAGTTAGATTTTGTAGATTTAAAAAAAAGTTAGATAATGATGCCTCGTTTGTTCACATTCCCACAAAAATCCTCCAAAACTGTAAATGAGTTATTTCAAGTGCAAGGATTATAATAAAGGGCTGTATGTCGATCCCTGTTTTCAAACAAAAAAAGAATTTTAAGCAACCGATTTAGGTGATCAAAACCTATTAAGTTGCCTGTAAAACTCTGGCCTTAGGCGTAAAAATATATTTATACAAGAAAAAAATTGAGTAAATACAGTATGAAAATCAAAAATACGTATACAGCATATGTTGTTTACCCACATTAATCAAGAATCTCTTCATATTTTGATAATTTCATAGATTTAGACTTAAAAAAAAAAAAAAAAAAACTTTGGCCTTAGGTAGGTGTTAAAGAGACTGACCACCTCAACAATAAGCATACATTCACAATCCCCATTGTGAAAGTGTTAAATTAATCTTGTAAAATAGCTTGATTTTTTCTACTGTTACAATAAAACAGGAAAAATAAAAACAATAAATAAAAGATGAAACCCTATTCATTCATCAATTCAAAATATTTTGAGAGTTTGAAAAACTTAATTGCAAAAATTTCAAGTACCTTTCAAGTGTACAAATAATATGCAAGCTTATAATGCCTTCTTGCTTATAATTCGTATTTGCATGCTTATAATGCATTTCAAATAACATATTAATAACAATATACAATAACAATATTGAAAAAAATTTCATACTTAAAACATATTTAATACTGTTCTGGACAATTTAACATTATAATTACAGATACAAACATATAAATCTGCCAATACATAAAATATTATAATCGAAGAATACAATACCGAGTTCATTCAAACGCTTTTCTTCCATAAGTCTGTTAACAAGATTGTTAGCTTTTTCAATGGTACAAATTGCAATATCCACTGATTTAAAACCACCGGGAGGATTGTGAGCACCCATATAACCGTCAACAACAATGCCAGCATTTTGAAACATATCCTAAAGATATTAATTAAATAAATAATAATCAAATAAATGAAAAATAAATATCTAAAAAGCAGTACATGAATGATTCACTTAAAATCAATCGTAGATTTTCTTTAGACACAATTTTATACTAAAGAAACAGTTTTCAAGTATGACATATTTAAAAAAACAAAAGTACTTTTACATGGTGGAAATATAAAACTTAAAATTTTAATGCTGAAACGGCTATATGGCATAAACTTCTTCAAAGAAAATAAACAAAAAATTTAATTCTACAAAAATACATCAGGCAGATAAAGCATTATTTGAATGGAGTAAATAATCTAAATGTATATGAATATGTATTTACAATGAAATAGAAAATCATTTGAGCAATTAAGAGAAAAAATAAGGTGTCCAATGTACTTAACTATTTCTATGTATATAATACATTTTCAATAATTAAGGCTTTCACAATATTTTTAGGTGTCTTTGTAAGGTTCATGGTTCATTTTTTTTCATGAACCATGATTGCTAATTAAATAAACTAATAAAATTTCTCGACTTTTCAAGAGTATTTTAAGAAGATTTCAGTCCACAGTAATATGTGTATATAGGCCATGCCAAGGACAAAACTACAGTCCCACGCAAAAATAAATATTTGCTTATTATTTATCTCATGTGACTAAAATAAAAAAAATTACATTAGCACAAGGATAAAAAAGCAGAATAGCAAAAACTACATTATAAAAATAAATGAATCGTAATTAATGAAGCACTAAGCTGACAATGGTCACGTTAAACTTACTGATTTTCAGAGTTCAGAGCTTTAATTTTAAATTTTAAAAAAAATATATATCCAAGATTTTCCAACTGCTGAGTTAATTTTTCAAGTCTCTGAAGAATAGCCCGGCAAACTTGTTGTATAGCTTAACCAATATATATATATATATATACACACACCAGTGTCTCGAAAATGGCGAACAATCTGAAAAATCAATTAAACAAATGGAAGGTAATAGAAACATATGGTTACAGCATTCTTTTTAGGAAACAAGTTAATTTTTCTCATTAAATTTAAAAAATAAGACACACATTTCCATTCAAGACCAATTGAAAAAGCCATTAAAACTATGTTTTTGCCACACATTTAAAAAAACATAGTTTTAATAGTTTATTCAGACAGTTCCAAATGAAATACTTACATGAGCATCTGTAAGTTTTGTTTTTGGCTGCACTTCATTGTTACTAAATATGATAGTTATCTTAAACATGTAATTTTATAGTTTTTTTTCTTTCCAATTTCAATTCAAAGTGCCATCTTTTGATGAACTTTGGATCTACTTTCAAACTTTATGACAAAAAATTAACTGGTTTACTAAACAGACTGTAGCAAAATATATATTTTTCAAAAAAAAATTATTCTTTAAATTTTGAATAGTTTTGAAGGCAGACAGAAAAGAAGACACATTTTTATAACTTATAACATATTGTTAAAATCAAATGAATAATTAAAAAAATAATAATAAATTTACCTGGAAATAATGAACTTTTTCTCTTACAACAGAAACAAAAGGCAGAATCATTATAGCTTTCTTTTTAGTTTCTGTAACGTTTTTAAGCATCAAAATTTCAGCAACTAATGTTTTCCCAGCACTGGTAGGAGCAGAAAACACTAGATTTTTGCCATTTAATACTCCTTTCATAGATAAACACTCATACTGCCATTGAAACATTGTTTCAATATTCTTCTGTTTATAAGCCTCCACAATAGTAATTGGCAGTCTCCATTTCGACAGATTGCAGTAATTTTCTAAATTGAAAAATATTTCGTAACTATATGCCTGGTGACATGAAATAAGATATATTGCATAAATTTTTTGTTTTTTCTATAAGGTCAATTAGGGCACAATTTTTAATAACATTTTTTAAAAGAAATGGAAAAAATAGATTAATGTTTAAATACACAGAAACTTAATTATTTTAGACATTATTTGAATAATTTATGCAAACCTGTAGTACAATTTAAACTTAATTTAAAAATACTATTATTTTTTAGTGAATGATTTCACATGGTAATTTGATTTTTAGATAGAGGGAATTATGTTTTTTATTTATTTTAAAAATCTTATTCAAATGTTTGTTAAAAAAATTAAATATCAAAAACCTCTAATGAAATAAAAAAAAGAATGCATGGATTTTTTTCTCCAAAAATAAATTTTTTGACACATTTAAAATATTTGACAGCAAAAATTGACTTGTGTTTGTTCAGGAAAAGAAGCAATATGTTTTGCATCTCAAAATCAATTTATACTAACGGTTAATATAAAAAAAATTTTGCTCTTAATATAATTGATTTTCTCAATTATTACCACACGAATATTTTTCCCAAAATCAGTTTCTTACGAAATATAACCATAAGAAACAGTAAAACAATACACGTTTGTTGCTAAATTATAAAAATTTAGAAATTAATATTTTTACAAAAATTTATTATTCAATAACAACAATCTAAATAGTAAAAATTTTTAAAAATTTAATACTGTTCTATAAAAATTGTTGCAGCTTCAAAATTATAACATACCATCCAATGTAGACATATTTGCATCTTCTTGCACAGAATCTTTTGTAAACGATTCGACCTGGTGAGAGTTTTCTGATATTAAAATATATTGCAAAACTCATGAAAATATTACAACAAATCATTTTATACACACATAGTAAATCTTCACAACTCTATTAAATTCATTCGAAAATGTTAGTTCATTTTATGACAATACTGCATTAAAAAGTCCATCCCTTTTATTGTCTAATTAGTAAAAGAAAAAAAAAGAAGCTCTTTAACGAATAAAGACTTTGAGACATTCGACTGAGCTAACATTTAATACTTCTCAGTTTCACATACTATCGCAGTGTTTTCACTACAGCGCGAGAATCTCGCATATTTTTTTCTTTTCTCATATTAAAAAATTATTACCGCGAGAAATTCGCGCATTCTATAAACCAATTTCAAAATTCGCTAATTTCTTGCATTTTGAAAAAAATTTCTCATTGCGCCATTTAGAATGAAATCCGTTTCACTTTTCTTCCTGGATCTTTTATTATTTTCAACATCTGCCCCATTATCTAGCTTCGCTATTTACCAGTATTGTTCAGAACCTTTAAGAACACCATCCCTCGGAACCTCTTTCAGAACGCATTTCTCTGCAGTTTTGTGTTTACCGTAGGTAAAGTTTCTCCGTGTAAGAAGTTTAAACCTTTTGCGCATTAATGTAAGATGGACAAATACCTTGTAAAGGCAATATCTTCTACTCCGAAACGGACAAATGAAAATGAAACAAATGTGGGTAGNGATGCTCATTTGAGTAACCTAATGAGAATAGCTGATGAAAAAGTAGATGTAGAACATTTTGCATATGATGATGCAGCAAAAATATTCAATCCTTAAAAATTAGAAGATGTTAAAAATGTATTATAATTAAAGAAATGATTTTTTTTTCAAGTCTCTTTGTTTTTTTTTTTTTTTTTTTAATTTTTAGATATCTCACCCTGTGTTTGAGAAAGGTTGAGAAATTCTCACCCATTTTTTTTCTGCGATGAAAACACTGTATCGTTATTAAGAGTTTCATAGTAAAAAAAAATTCTGATCACTTTAATTAGAATTTATAAATAAGAAACAAGCTTTTTTAATACAACAAAATACCGCTTATTTGCTCTTTATTTTTACATTCTTTTTCACTCCAGTTAATTCTTAATCTATGCAATGTTAAAAAAGTTCACTAATACACACACACGTATATATATATATATATATATATATNATATATATATTAGTTAAATAATGTTTTTTTTTAAATAGTTTTTAAGTACATTATCTTGGATTCAAAAAATTCTAAGTAAGGTTCTGAAAAAGAATCCACCTCAAGAAATATAGATATATTTTACTATAATGTCTACCATCCATCTTCACGAAAGAATAGTAAACATTTATGTTGTCAAGAAATAAAGATATGATTTTTTTTACATTTGTAACAAACTTTTTATTTTCAATTTTATTTACATTTACTGATATTGTTTTCTGTATCAATAATATTAAATATCCTACTACACTATCAGTCTTATTATATTTAGGATGAATTTCTATTAATTTGCATAATTTCTAGTCATATGTCATCTCATATGTTGATTCATAATGATCTCCTGCAGGAGGTATAAATAGGGGTTTATTGTAGTTCTAAAACAAATATAACTAATTTAATAGCTATAGTATCTAAACAGTTTGAGAATATATTTGAGAAAATATTAAAGAGAAACTCCGATGGCTTTAATATTACTAAAGAAATTTCACAAAAAAAGAATAACTTGAAAACTGGTGAACAAAAAACTAGTTGAAGTATTTACTTATATTTTGTTTTTATTATAAAAAGTGTAAAAGGAAAGAGAAACTTCAAGCATTTTTTAAAACAAAAACATACAAAAAAATAAATAAAATAAGTAACTTAAATAGAAAGAAAGAAATTATACAGAAATATTCTAAGATGTAGCTGAAATAAAGATATTACAGCAAATGAAATGAAAAAAGTTTCATATTGATACCTGCACCAGATATTTGTGACAACAGGGCAGAGGCATGTAAGAAACTTAAAAATAATAATCACAGGAGAGGTAGCTACCCAAGGACAAACCACAACATATTTATTTTAAAAAAATTTGCAAGCACAGAAACCAAAAATTCTTTGGTGTTTTGACAATGATAGTCGAAGCAAATAAGTGCCAATACAGAAGGAAAGAATTTACTTATTTATCAAACTTTTTTTTTATTAAAAAAATATCAATACAATAAGGAATCAACAACATACTCGATCAACCGTTGAAATTTTCTGTTTTCGGCTGTCATATTTTTGTTTAAGTCTGAAAATAAAATCAAAAGTATATTTATTAGGTATATTTGGAAGAAACTGGTTAGTACAGTATTAGATGATAAATTTTGATCATTTGAATAAAGAATCAAATTTTTATAACAAATACTCTTGTGCTTTTGGTTTTAAAAATTCATATTACACATTTACTGTTTGCAAATACTGATAAAAAAAATAACTAAACTAAATATTGATAAAATAATAATACATGTTTAAGGTTAAATATCCAGTTTAGTCTTAATTCTGATTTGGATAATTTTACCTTTGAGAACGACGAATGAAGGTTTCTTCGTCGGAAGAAGACATGATCGGTTTATCCGATACAGATTTCATTAGAGATGGTCTCTTTTGTGCAACAAGTATTATGCTCTCAGAGTTTGTTAATGACAAGTCAATCTGCTCTTTAAAACTTTTATTCTTTATTACTCGCTTTTTTATTTTCCACTCTTGAGTTAGTTTCTTCATAATGGATCTAAATAAATAGAAATTAAGTCAAAAAATCGAAAGTATAAATATATTTATATACGTTATTCAAGTAACATTGTTTACAATTCCCCATAAAAAAAAAATATTTAAGAAACCACAACGGAAAGTTTGTATGTGAAATAATATATGCTCTATTTTCAAATAAAATGATTTTGAAAAATCTTAATAACCATTTCATTGCAAAAATAAATAAATAGTCATAAAAAAGTAAAGAAAGTTATTGACTATATACAATAAATTTTTCATCAACTTAATCATAAATTTTTGATTTTATAATTAAAATGAGTACAAAAAAAACTTTTAAATAGCAATTATTGTCAGAATTTATTGATCCCTAATAGATTCAGTAGTTTAGGTAGAGACTTTGCTTTATTATTTTTCTAATTATTTGGAAATGGAAAGAGCGAATTTGTTTATCTGAAAACATAACATTAAAAATTATGGTGAAATTTGTGTGAGAGGTATGTAAAGCAAACTTTGCTTTATACTTAACCATGCCAGCTTTGAATTATAATATGAAATTACCATTCTTATGTTTAAATGATATCAAATTTTCGCGGTGCCCTGCCTGACTGCCAAAAACGTAAACAAATCAATTTATTTTGTTGCCAGTTTTATTGACGCAATAAAGTTAATATTTTATGGCAAATACATATATCGCATAGAGCTTCAAGCAACTATATTTAGTTTGCAAAAGAAATTTGTTTATTATCGACTCCTAACACAACACTTAAGTATATTTTGAATGCTGAATTATGCCATGAGTTAATCATAATTTGTATGAACTATTATATTTCTTCTGATTGATTATATTCAGAAATCATCAAAATCTGGAAAAGCATTTTTTTTCCTTCTAAACTTGTAATCATGCCTACTTTAAGTTCTGGCTCACTCGTAGTTCCAGGTCAATATTTATGTCCTTCTACCGAAAACTACACCGTAGGAGGTGGTACCTACCTTCGAGGTGATAGCATTTATTCTAGTTTAACTGGATTTCTTGATTTCAAAAATGACGATAAAGAAATTATCGTCGAGGTAAATAAAGGTTTTGAAAGAAGCATCGTTCCAGGAGTCGGTGATATAATCACCGCCAAAGTGACAAACATTCGAAGAAGGTATGCCAAATGTTCTATTCATTGTATTGAGGATACTGTTTTACCTGAACCGTTTCGTGGTATCTTGCGTAAAGAAGAGGTTAGAATGAAGGAACGTGATAAAGTTGAAATGTACAAATGTTATAGACCAGGAGACATTATTCTAGCCAAAGTGAGTTCCTTAGGAGCTATGCATTCTTACAATCTAACAACTGCTGAAGATGAGTTAGGTGTCTCGTTAGCTTTAAGTGAAGCAGGTGCAGAAATGATTCCAACTTCTTGGACTGAAATGATGTGTACAAAAACTTTTGCAAAAGAATCCAGAAAAGTAGCTAAAATAGTTCCTCAAAATTTCACGCAAAAGAACTTTGCTAAATTTCAGCAGGGAATGGATGTGTAATATTTGAATGTGTATAAAAGTATTTTGCTCATTAATATAATGACAAGTTCTCTTATACTTTGTTACTAGAGTTTACAAATAAATTCAAAAAGAAAAAAAAATACTATATTGTATTTATTGTTTTTCATTCTTGAAAGTTTAACATGATTTGCTGCAAATGACGGCTATAGCTGTAGAATTTTTGGTAATAAGTTGGCAAATCACTGCTATAGCCATCATTATAGTGTATCATCGCAATCAAAAAATCTCTCTTAGTGTATCCGTTAAATTAATTATCACTTCTTTTTAAAACCTAATTCCTATTTCTCAACATGAGATTCGTAGGAGAAATTATATCTTAAAAATTATCTAAAAAATTCTTGAAAATCTATAGCTGTAGAATTTTTGGTAATAAGTAAGCAAATCACTGCTATAGTAAAGTGACCACACGTCCCGATTTTGGCGGGACAGTCCCGCTTTTTGGTGGATTGTCCCGCAACCCACCGATTTTTTAAAATGTCCCACTTTTTAGAAAATATCTGCATTTCTTATTTTAAATGTACTGTAAAAATATATTACCTATTTATAAAGTATTATGGTGAATATAAAGAATTAAAAAATCAGGGGTTTGTCTAGGTTTTTGTAAAAGGTACCTATTTTGTGAAAATTTAGACATAATTTGTGAAAAATTAAAAAATCAATAGAAAAACATGGTTAAAATATAGATTTATCGTTTCTTAAGGGATACAAAAATAAAATTTTAAGAAAAAGTATTTTGTGAAACTACCGTTTTTCCTAAAGTTGAATTTGTGAAACTACCGTTTTACCTATAATTGAATTTGTGAAGGTACCGCTAAACGGTAGTAAATTCGGCCTGGACAGACCCCTGAAAATACATTTAAAAAAACATAAAATGCATGCAGAGTAAACTAAATTAGGCAATGTACCGAGTTAGATTTACTCGATGGTGTTCGATCACTGTCCTTACGTCTCAGCTTAATTGAGATAAGTGCGGACTGCCGTTAGACAGGGCAGTTTGTTGTTTTCAATTTGACGTTCGGTTTGACTCATTATTTGATTGACGAAGATAGTGGTAGAGCAATAGTCGCCACAACGTAACGGTCAATAAGGTAAAATTTAATACTCTCTTTTAGCCTTTGTAGTAAATTTTTTATTTGTTTCTAGTATTGACCCACAGAATAAAAGATGAGTAAAAAAAGAGAATGCAAGTTTAATGAAGAGCTAAGCCGAGAATTTCCATTTATTAAGAAAACCAAAATAGACTGTATGGTACGGTGTGATAAATGCAATGCTGAATTTTTGGTCTCACATGGTGGAAAAAACGATATTACTAAACATCTAGCGGCAAAGAGGCACAAAAGATTTTTGAATAATGCCCTTTGACCAATTCATGGGAAATATTTCACGGCATTTTAATAAATGATCCGAATCTATTGCTAAGTATTCACTCAGATCAAAAATATGACCGTGAAAGAAAATCATAATTTTTTTTAAATAATTTAATTTGATTAAAAATCATGATGTTCAAATTATTATTTTTTGCAAATATTTTAATAGTTACCAATAATTAATAATAAATACATTTTTGTACAAGTATATGAATGCATACAATAAAATATATATAACTAAATTGTAATTCTCATTTCATCCCATTTGTCCCGCTTTGTCTCAATGAAAATGTGGTCACTTTATGCTATAGCCATCATTATAGTGTTACCATCTCAAGGAAAAAATTTCTTATAGTGTATCCATTGATTATCACTTCCTTTTAAAAACTAATTCCAATTTCTCACCATCAGATTGGTAGGAGAAATTATATCTTAAAAAAATTATCTGAAAAATTCTTGAAGATAATCGATTGTGGAATGAAGGTCACAAAAGATTTAGACATCTTGGTCTTGCATATTTTAATTAATAAAGAAAAGAACATCCTTAGTATCAAATGTTCCAGTGCATTTATTTGTTAGTTTTTCAGTAATACATTAAAAAAAAAAAATGTAGAGTTTCAGATATCTATTGGTTTGTTTGTGCAGAGGGGGAAAAAATGGGGTGATCAAATGACGTTTCCAACCATCGAGAGTTTTCATGAAAAAACTAACAAAACATGATAATTTTCAATTTCAAAACATAAGGTTGATGCTCAATTTCATATTGCTGTACTAAAAAATTCAAGGATAAAAAAATATGTTTCTGATAGGACTGGGCTATAAATCGATACATCGGTTTAACGCCTGTATCGGCAGGCGTTAAACCGATCATTGCAGGCGTTAAGAGGCCGATACAGCGACTTTCGTTCCAGGCGATGCATCAGAAATCTGATTTAAGCCTTCGAGTAAAGAAGACGTACGATATAGCGATACAAGACACGCAAGGATCTCTTACGTTCGGATGCCAACTCGCGCTGGGGAAGACGATGTTCGTATCGTTATATTGAAACGGCCTTGATTGATGAGCGGTAGAATCAATTTTGAGAACATATATCGTGATCTCGCATGTTCGTTTCCGCACCCCTTAGTTTTTTTTTCTTTTCTTTGTCGCGACTTGATATCGTTTCTTGTAGATTATTTTAAGTGGAACTGACTTCGTTACCTTGTTCTGAACGTAATCTATTATTGAAAAGAATATATAAAGAAGTGTTTCTTAATTAATTAGGTAAATTCTTTTTTGAAACAAAACTTTCTTTTTTATTTTTAAATGTGAAAATTAATTTTGATATTATATGTTTAAGTATTATTTTACATTATTGAATTTATTACAAACGGAAATCTAATTTAAGGTGCCCATAAAGAATTAAATTAAAAAGGCTATTTTTAACTTTATTTTAATTTTTTAATAACTTTTCGGATAAAATAATAATTTAATGGGTTTTTATTACTGATTTTAAATTTATAAATCTTTAGTTGTTTTCATTTTTATAAATGAAACTATAACAAAACTTATTTTTCCTCTAACTTTGTTTATTCAAAAAAATTAAGAATGTTTGCGATTGCGACTTCTTTTTTTAAAATCATTTAGCACTTCGTTTTATTAAAGAGTAATCATGTTTTTTAATTTTCTGTCAATATTGTCAGTTGAATATATTATTGAATATCATAATTCTTTTGTTTTTATTTTTAAGAAATTAAACCTTACTTTGTTTTTTCGTTCAGAATTTGGTAATTATTCAATTTAACTTTATTATTTATGTGAAATAATAATGATAAAAAATAGTGTTGTTTTAAAAGTATTTTTTTTTTGTTTAATCTATTTAGCACTTTGTTTTAAGCATACAAATAATTTTCAACGAACTTATTTTTTAAATTTTCTTTCTATATTGTTAGGTAAATACATTGGTAAATTTCAATTTTATTCATTTTTTTATTATTTATTTTTAAACTAAGAAATCTTTCGTTATTTGCGCGATCATTTTTAGAAAGTATAACATTAATATCTTTCTTAAGCAAAACATATACATCAAATTCATAAATTGATTTAAATCAATCTGAGTATGAAGTTTTGATAGAAATCCGACTTTCTGCGCCTTATAAGCAAATGAATTTCAAAAATACTATATCGCGATGCAAAACTGATGATGCATCACAATATAAAATTTCTTATATCGCCCTGTCCTAGTTTCTGAGCATGGTTGTCAAATTTAAAGTGTCTGGCAATGTGTTAATAGATTTTTTATTCTGTTTTGATTCATTTTGCAAGTATTATAATGTGATCAGAGTTTTCATGTTTAAAATCAGAGCATATCACTGACATTTAAAGTAATACTATCTATCTTTGGAGGTTCAAATTATAATTGAATAAAAGAATTTTCATTTTCTCATGAAAAATATAACTAGCATAGGTCACTCACATTCCTTTTCCTCCAATTATACATATTTCATGAAATCATTGCAATTGTTATTATAATTTAGAAACAGCATAAATTAAATAAAATAATAATAATTCAGTTTTACCGTATCCTACTTTAGTTGAAAAAAATCTCAATGTTACGTAAGAAAACCAATGTTTCCAAAGTTTTAAAGAATCTTTGTTTATATTTTTCTTTTTTTGAAAGAACTTTAACAGAAAAGAGAAACTGTCCTCCCAAATGAGAGATGCCTAGTCAAAATTAAATCCTTGAATTAAATGCTCCAATTAGGATGTGAAATAGTATTCCTGTGTTTCTCTACAATCTGAAAAGATATTAATCAGGTAATTCTTCTTTCTTAATAACATTCAAGGCTTGAAATTAGCAGTGGTACATTGATCCGAAACTTCTAAAATTTTATTCAGACCGCCAAAATATTATCCCCTGACCATCAGTAAGGGATATTATGCTGTTTATGTTTCATGTTTTGGTTTTGTCACAATGTAGCATATTTCATCATAATTGTGACATTACACACTCTCTATGCTGTAAATTTTTGTTTAATTTACTTTATTAACTTTGTTTTTAAAAAATCTTGTGATTGATACACATATAAGCGGAAGAGTGAAAATGTAATGACTAGTAATATCTTTCAGTTACCGGTTCCTTGTGAGAGCAACTAAATTTTCAAAATATCTACAACTGACATTTTTACTATAAATCAATCAACAAATTTATACTACTATTAGTATTTATTTTCCTTTTCAATCAAAGTCTCCGAATTAGTATGTATTTATATTGGTATCAGATGAAATTCATTTTATAAAATTAAATTGTAATATTTTCTTATCTTATATTTTGCTACGGCTTTCTATTTTACAAACGTTAAAATTAATATTAAAAAAAAAGTACTAGAAATTTGTCTAGTGTGTTTTTAAAAGTTTTTGTTAATGAAACAAATAGTTCCTCTATGTTGATTTTATGTCTGACTGTCCCTTTACAAAACTACTCTTCTTGTTAAAGCTATTTGGAAGCTTATGAAGGATTTCAATTTCTGCATGCAAAATTGTCTTTAAAGAACTGGTAAAAAGTTTGAGTATAAGAATTAAAAATTTTACTTATTTTTTTTAAATCTCTTATGGAGTGGAAATCCTACTTCTCTCTGATTTGAATCACTTTTGCAAGGACAACAAGTTTCATTGCCTAACACTGCACTGCCACTAATTTTTTCAATTGACACTATATATTTTTTCCATAACCTATAGGCCACAATTTTTGACCCGTAACAAAACTAAGAGCAAGTAAGTAACCTGTAAGGAATCTGTAACAAAACTAAGAGCTGTAATTTTTTTTAAATTTGTAAATTATTTTTATTGTGACAAAAAAAACACTAATTTAATTCAAACTTTTTATTGAAAAATTCTAAGTAAATTTTGTCAAAATCTAATCAGTAGAAACCTAATTAAGGAACCATTTTATGAGAGAGTAACAACTAAATCAAAATTCCCTTACAAGTGTTTTTTGGGACTCACAAAGTGTTGTGTATGTTGATTTCTTTCATTGAACTACGAATAATTAATGCAGATTAATTTTGTGAACCTTTAGAGAAAGTCAAAGCAGCCTATCGGTTCAAGAGGCATAAAAAAGAGACGTTCTTTTGCAATAGAACAATGTGACATATAATAAAGTTGCAGTAACACAACAAAAGTTACAGGCATTACAATGGGAAACAGTTGAACATCCTCCGTGTAGCTCGGACATGGCACTTTCAGATTACCATTTGTTTGGACCCATTAAAAAAGCCTTGGGTGGCGAGAGATTTTCATCCCATGAAGAAGCACAATTGGTTCACTACGCAGCCTACTTCTTTCTATGGCACCAAATTAAAAACCTTCCAAAACGTTGGAAAAAGTGGGTAGAAGTTCATACAAAATTATGTAAAAAAAATAAAAAAATTTATATTTTTTGTAAGTAATATTTGTAATATTTAGTTATTAAAGTTGTCTTATTAATATCTGAACCACCCTCGTACAAATTATGATTCAGAACAATGTAAAAGGGTATAAATAATTCTTATATTGTGACATTCACTTTTTCTTAGCTTTATTTCGGTTATTTTCCTCATGAAACGAAACATAAATCTTTACAAAGAAATAGAAGGAGGGAAATTCAAAAGACTTATAATGTGCAAATCTGATTTTAAAATGGGATCTATTTAGCTCAACAGTTTTCTTAAAACATCTAATGAGACCTTAAATTTGAAAGGGTTAACTGATTAAAAGTTCCTATAAATTTAGTTTGCAAAAAAGGCAACCTCATCCATTATTACAATCAATAAAAAGAGTAAAATAATAATGTTTAAAAAAAAAATTTTTTTTGTTGCTACAAACCAAGTTTTTAAGCTTGAAGCGCTGATTGAAGATATTAAATGTAAAGTTGAATATTTTGCACCATTTACAGGGATCATAAATTTTGTATGTTTTCGGAAAGATTAAGAATGTTGGATATTTTGATATCATTCAACATAATGGATAAAAAAAGTTAGCATCAATTGATAAATATTTTCAGGCACAATATAAACGCTAGACTATACGAACTCCATTTTTATGTACAGTGTACCAAAAGAAAAGGACCGCCCTGAATAACTTTTGATCTAATGATCGGATCTTCATGTTCTCGGACTCGATCTTAACGGCTCAAGGGGGTGACCTCAAATATGCTAATTTATTAGTGCAGACGATAGTTTAAGTTACAAAATCAGACACAAAAACATACTTTCTCTGAATAAACATATCTTTAAATTTTGCACACAGTTATAAAATTCGTTTATCCAAAGATAATTCCTTGCAAAAAATAACTCTTAGTAAATATTTAATATGTTTTTTATTATTTTCTTTAACAACGGTCGAACAAATTTTGAATTGCTAAATGCATAATTTTTTGCATCGTTTAAAGGAAAATAATTTTATACGGCAAAATACAAAATTTGTTTCAAAATTGGTTGAATAGTCCCAGAGAAATTGAATTTTAAAAAAGTCAGACAATTAGAATTCGATTTTTCAGTAACTATATTCAACCGATTTCGCTCAAACTTGCATTTTGCCAAAAATGACATACTTTGAAATGATGTAAAAAATTGTATACCTTACAATTCAAAATTTTTCGACTATTATTTAATAGGATAATGAAAAATAATAAATATTTACTAAAATTTATTTTTTGAAAGGAATTATCTTTGGATAAACGAATTTTATAACTGTGTGCAATTTTTTTTAAAATTTGCATAAAATGTTATCAAGATATAGCGAAATACGCAAAAAGTAAAATTAATATTAAGGGGTCCAAATTTTGAATCGCTCTTCTGACTAAACTATGGGGATAATCTTTTCCAGAGTGCTGCTTCCCCCTATATTTTGGGGGTCAGAAATCCAAATCTGTGGGGAAAAAAAGGTATGTTTATTCAGAGAAAGTACATTTTTGTGTTTTATGTCGCAACTTAAAATATCGTCTGCACTAATTAATTACCATATTTGATAACCATTAACATTAACCCCCTCGAACCATTAACATTGTGTCTAAGAATGTGCAAAATCTGATCCTTAGATCAAAAGTTATTCTGGGTTGTCTTGTTTTTTATTTTGTGCCCAGTACATTCGATATATAAATTTTGCATTTAACAGAATTTCGATTCTCAAATATTTTATTGAATATGTTTTTTTTGTAGTCACAAAAAAAAATAGGTTTAATCTCAAGTGTTATGACTTTTTTTTTAACCAAAAATTCAAAATGAGACAAATTCTCATTTCATTTCATTATAATATTCAAGCATAAAAGACAGTTTTTCTACTTTTTCATAGTTCAGTTCGGATTGAATTAATCTAATGCTTGAAAATATTCTTTTTACTACAAAAGAAGATTAGTAAATAATTGAAAAAGAAAGTCAATTTCAAAAGAAGATTAGTAAATAATTGAAGAAGAAATCAAATTTCAAAAGAAGATTAGTAAATAATTGAAAAAGAAAGTCAATTTCAAAAGAAGATTAGTAAATAATTGAGTAATTTGAGATGTAATGTTTTTCATTTCAAGCTTATTTTCTATCAATTTTTTTATTTATTTATCTATTATTTTTTTGGTGTTTAGATTGGAAGGTAGCTTAATTAAATTATAGGTAAGAGGTACAATCCATTATGTAATATTTAAATAAAATAGTGTTATATACATATAACCTTTTAAACTATTTATCTAGATTTGTTTTTTAATAGAAAACTTTATCTCAATGACTGAAAATATCATGATATTCGTTGTATGATATTATGATGTGTCTTCTACGAACCCTCGTGCTGACACCCTTAAATTAGATATGTATTTTTGTTTCGAGAAGTATAGGAGGGTAGCTGCGATTTGAAAAATCAATCATCAGTTCAATAGTTTATTCTTGAAAGCGGTCGAAATCATGAACTCCTTAATTTTAATTTTCTTATTTTATTTTATATTATAACCGGCGTTGAACAGCCGACCCAATTTTTTGAGTTTACGACTACCAATGTTCAACTCCATAGCTTTGTAATTTTGAACCTAATCCAGAAGACAAGGGACCTCCTGGATCAAGTATTGGGATAAATTTGCCTTTGACTTTTTGATGGAACTAATCCGCATTTGCGTTATATGGAGAGGAAAACCTCCCACGGTTAGCCTGGCGGCAAGGGGGCTCTAAGTCATGCTCCGTCTACTACTGAGGTTATTTGACGTCAACACTGTGGTCGGTGCTAGCCGGGTGCGGAATACGTATCGACCAGCTATGACCGAGATTCGAACCTAATTTTCTTATTTCGTCATATCTCTTCGACTATTTAAATAAATTTAAAAAAGAAAATCTAGCGACATTATAACGTTAGTTTATTCACATGTAATTTTACGCAAAAAAAATAAAAAAAATAAGTAAATAAAATAGTAATAATTTTTTTTCAAAAAATTATTTTATTTAATAATTATCGAAAAATACAACTTTTTAAATTATTTACGAATTATAATATTTATAAATGAGAATTGGTCGAATAATTTCGAGTGATGAAAACAAAATAATACGACCTATTCACTGTTTTGTTACTGAGAAATCGTTTGATCGATTTGTATCTAATTTTGGATTTTAGAATACAAAGTTATAAAATTTGTTTAGTATCATACAATTCAAGAATTTTTCAATTATTTATATACTGAATCGTAACTTTTTACTCCGTATTATCTTATTAATTAACATATTTCTTAATTTATGTGCAAATCTTTTTTTTAATTAATTTAAATAGTAATAGAGACGTGGCCGAATTCAAAAGAAAGTAAAATTATGGGGTTCAAATCATAATCAAACTTTTGTCGGCTTCCCTGATTAAGTTATTGGGAGTCTATTTACAAGATTGTGAATATCCAGAACCCTTATTTTGATGATCATAAGTCCGAAACCAATAGAAAAGAGTATGTTAATTCTGAGAAGATATGCTGTATCTGATTTCGTAATTTAAGACGATTATAAGTTAGTAGGCTAAAACCCGATCATTAAAAAAAAAATTTTTTTGTTCTATGCACTTAACATATTATTAATTATTTCGTTTGTTATCGTTACAAATAGATAGCTATTTTACTCAGTATAAGGATAAATTTTTTTGCTTTGTTATCTCAAGTTTTTGTGGGTAAATTTTTATTAAAAATGTTTGAGTAATCATGATTTTTAGTGTGTAAATGTAAGCGATTTAAAACGTGTAGAAAAATAACAGAACAATCTAGCATTTCTTTTTTTTAAATATTATCTCCAGAATAAAATTACAGAGTAGCTGATTGAGATTGTAATTGAAATTACGGATATAAAACTTTGTTACACTTGATCACTGCTACAACATAAATTTTATGCCCGGTGTTACAGGAAGTATTTTATATTCAAATCTGTCAGAAACAGTAAACCAGACAGCTATATCTGGGATTCGAATCTGAGTCCGCATGTGTTTGTCAGAAATACAAGTTTTATTCCTTAAGTGATTCCAAACCTTTCACTAAAGTTTGATTCTGTACACTAAATAAAGAAATAAAAATGACTGGCTTTAAAATTTCTTTATATAAATGGTAGTTTTTCTTCCCCAAAGTTTTTAATAAGGAGTCGTTTAACCCTTTAATGGGCCCTTTATTTCTAGTAAAGGTAAATTAAAGTATTTTTGGAATTGAAATTGCTTTAAGAACAGTAATTGATATAAAAAAAAAACTCATTTAGTTTATAAAAATGCCATTTTCTTGGTGGTAAATATATTTAACATGACCTATTAGGAACTTACTGACTTTTATTTTTCTTTATTTATAAAATAAATTCCTTAAGTGCTAGAAACTTCAAAAGGAATTATGTATTTTATAACTTTTATACGTTTTTTAAGAGTGACAAATGGTTACCAATTTTATTCAAACTCACTTCAAGAAAGCTGAAGTTATTGAAAAATGGAAACCTATATTAAAAGTGGTAAAACGTGGTGGTAAGTATACTTACCACGGCCTTCAAAAGGGTTAAATGTTGCGTAAACACGTAACGGGGAGGAGAGAGTTAGTGATTTGCTTATTTTTGATAACAAATGGAGAGAAAATGTATGAACAATGCTTACGTTAGGCATAAAAATTTCTTTATTTTTATTTTTTTTTTAAGTTCAAAAAAAGTATTGAAAAATTATATTTGAAAAAATTTCGAATTTGGAATTGAATTCAAGGAAAGGAAGAGTTGGAATTTTTTTTTTTTGTGAAAAGTTTTAGAGATCAAGAGTTTTGGTCACATAGAGAAATATACTATGCAAAATTTTATAAAAGGAATGAGAACGTAAATTTTGTGTTGCGCAAAGTTGCATATTTAATTTGAATTTAATCATAAAATTAAGTTAATCATAAAATTAAGTTTCTAAAGTTAAGACGAATAACGAGGAGCTATTGCGACTCTCTAGCGTTACCGTGGAAAAGATGTTTGCGATTTATTTTTGCTGACCAGTGGTAGGAGTCCAAAAAGACCCCTAAAGACTAATTAGTTAAACCTAAAAACAATATAAAAATTTATTGTGATTTCCTCAATCTATAAACGATCGATAATAAATATCTTTAAGTAAAGATTATTTCAATTAATTCCTTTTAAACTTAGGACAGTTTAGCTTTTAAAGCCATTATTACTTATGAACAGAAACAAATAAAAATAAATGGTTTGTTTTCTCAAAATCTTATCGTATTTTATAAATTCCATGTAACATGAAAACAAACATAAAAGAGATTTTTTTAGGTTATCCTTGCGTGCACATATTTACTGCATTCCTAAAAAAGAAACAATTTCGGCTTTGTCCTTACAAATGCTGTAAAACACGATACATCACTCAAATAGGAAAACAAAAACATCACGTTTGTTCGTATCCTGCTCGCTAGATGGCAGATCAATTTATGAGGTCCGTAAAAATAACTACCACTTTTCTTTTTTCTCTATATTGAACATTTCAGTATTGTGTTTCTCTTCACTGTGAGATCGGTTTCACTTTCTGTTACGAATTCAAGGCCAAAGTCAAGGTTGAATTATCTGACTTTTTGCGTTTAAAAGTGTTTTTAATATTATGATAAATTCCTTAAACCAATTTTAAAATCGAATTTTCAAGTCGGTGTCGCCTCATCAAGTTAAAGGAATGTTTACTCAAATAAATCAATGGAAATTAAAAAAAAAAGAGCTTAATTTTTATTTTATGCAGCTTAAGACAAAAGCTACGCCTATTTTTTTTAGGAATGATATACTTGGGAAGGTCGTTTTTACTCTAGCATTATACTTTCTTACAATTTTATTTGTACTTGCACAGTGTGCAAAATACGAAACCTGAATAGCTTTTGATCTAATCATCACATCTACACGTTCTAGGACTCAATCTAAATGGGTTGATAGGCTGACTAATGAACTGTGCTAATTAATAATTGCTAAATATATTAATTAAACATGATAGCTAATTAGTGCAGACGATATTTTAAATCCGAAATCAGACACAAAAACGTACTTTCTCTTAATAAATATACCCTTTTTTTGACGAATTCGGATTTCTAACCCCCAAAATATAGAGGGTAAGCCACTATCTGGTAAGTATGGTCGCAATAGTTCGGACAGGAGAGCAGTCCAGAGTTTGACTCCATTAATGTTAATTTTGCTATTTTGCGTATTTTACGTATTTTTAGTTTTGCGTGTTTTCGAGAACTTTTTAAGAAAATTAAAAAAAATTGCTTTCAGTTTTGAAATTCGTTTATTCAAAGATAATTCCATGCAAAATATAACTTTTAGTAATTATTTACTTTTTTTTAAATTTTATTTCATAATAGTCCAAAAAATTTGAATTGTAAGGTATACAATTTATTGCCTCATTTTAAAAAGTGCTAATTTTCTATGGCAAAATTCAAAATTGTGAGCGAAATCGATCGAATAGTTCTTTAGAAACCGACTTTTGCAATAGTACAAATCTCTAAGTAATATCTTGAGATATTTTGGCATTCCTAAAAAATAATTATTTGATGGTAAATAATAAAATATTAGTTTTATGTATCAAACAAAATAGCAAGAAAAAAAATGGCTCTTCCGTCCTTGCATAAAAGGAGAGATGAGAAAAGTTTTGAAAAATTAAGATGCATACATAATTTTATAAAATATTCGTGAAGATGTGCCTTAAGTGCATCACGATGACATTTATTTTTATTTAACATTACATTTTGAGAAAATTAAATAAAATAAAAATTCTAAATTTTATGGCCTAGTTCCTTAACTTTACCTAACTTTTCAAGTATTTTTGATAATTTTAATACTGGTTTATAAACATTTTCATGCGGGATAAAAAAAAAAGTTTTTCCAAATATTATTTTTTCAACATTAATTGAAAAACTTACACAGAAAGTGTTAGAAGACTTCTAGAGCTCACAAGTGATAACTACCAGGGTGCAACACATTTTAAAATAGCTTGCACAATGCTAAATAAAGTATATTAACGCCTCGAAAAAAATCTGAACGATCCAGTCTATAGCCAAGAAACATAATAATGATCAAAAAACGGTTTTAAAAAATGGAAAACATTAAAAATTAACAAGAAACACTTAACATTTATCAAAATTGTTAAACTGCAACCCTCAGAAATTAAGCAATTGTGACTTATTCACAATACTTGCAAGTCTTCCCGATTTTTCACCAGGCTTAAAATATAAAAAACACAAATTTATTTCATTTAAATTGCTAAAGTTATAAGATATTATTTTTTGCTAATTATCAGGTCAATTTTAGATGTTACTCTGCAATAAATTAGAAGATTCTACTATAAATTCGAAGTTTCTCCTATATTCTACTGTAAATTATTATTCTTAAATAAAAATCGAAAAAATCAGTTTCAAGATGCAGCTAAAACAAAACCTAAGTCATTTGTGGGAAAAAACTAAAGCAGCATATGCCCAAAATTTTTCTTCAAGTATATTTATTAAATATAGAGAATGATACTTAAATTGAAATAGAATAAAATAAATATGCAGGTTGGAAGTCTTTTTTTCTTCTTTTAATTTAATTCAATTTACATTCCTATTTCAATTTAAATATTATTCTCTATAAATTAATTAGATCAATATTCCTTAACTATAAATCTGATCTATATCATTGGCTCCCAATTTGATCTAGAATTAATTTTACGATTATTTGTAATAAAATTCAGCCCTGCTGAACGATTTCCACCAAATACTATTGTAGAGTATACCAACATATTCAAAACAAATAAATCGTATGAATTTTCATTAGAATTAAAACTAAATATAATAAGATTTATATTATCAATACGTTGTGATATTTGCTGTTAGTACTATTGAAAATACGAGTATAGGTAAGTCGTTAGTACTGCTGAACAATTTCTTCAAGTCCTTTTATAAAGTATGCCAACATATTCAAAACAATTAAATTATATAAATTTTAAAGATTTAAGATTAGACTAATTTTAAGATTAAAACTAAATATAAAAAGATTTATTTCATCAATACGTTGTGACTCTTTATATTTGCTGTTGATTTTACTATTGAAAATACTAGAAGAAATAGTCGTTTAAATTTGAAGTCGCAAACTAGCTTTATCGTGTCTGAATTGAAGTAAATAAAATAATTCATAGCAATCAATAACGTTACTCGTATACCATTCAAAAGTTACAGGTATACCATCTCTCCCTTAACAATGCGCATTTGGCACAAAAAATATGATTTGTTAAAAACTCCTCCGAATGAAAATTGAATGTAAAATGAATTACAGTTTTACAAAGACAATTGTTTTGCACAAACGAAAACATTTACTCATTGTTTTGCCAGAGCTAAGAAACATTCATTAGGATGTACGAGGAAACTCAAAATATAAAATTTCCCTATTTAAGAAAAGCATTTTAATTTTGAATAATTATGATATATTTGAAATTTTTGTAATTAAAAAGTGAAAAAAAAATCGTGATAAAATAAGACTTGTATACAAAATGTCTTTAAATTGATATGTTATTTTCTTGGTCATTTTCCAAAACTAAAACTTTTAGATTTGATTTGAGTTAAAATTAAAACATTACATTAAAAGAATAATGTATTTTAATACAAAATAATTTCGTGTTTTATTAATGTCTCTCCTATTAAACAAATAATTCAAGGCTTTGCACTGGAAGGAAAAAAATTAATTATTCTAGAAAATTTCTTATTCAAATCTACATTCTATATATTTTTTTGAAATACAAACTTCATTTCCCTCTTCGTTACTTTAAGTAATTATTCTAAAGAAAAGATTTTAAGAACAAGTAGTGTTTGTACATCACTTTTGACATTAAAATTCTTAATTAAGATAGATAACGGCTGAACTTAAATGATCGATGCATGGCCGAACTAATTTAGTTCGTTATTTTCTGCGTGATGAAAATAATTAATGGTATCGGATATTTGAAACCAACGATCAAGGTGAGATTTCTTTACTTTCAAGTTCACGCTTATCTGAAAAGTGTGATCACTGAAGCTAGAGATTTTTCTTTTCTTCGTTATTCAACTTCTATATACCTGATACTCAAGGGAAATTTATATGGAGTTATGACAAAACCGACGCATCCTACCACTTTAGAATTATTCTTCCTCCTTGTTGATATATAATAGGTACAGTTGCAGTTTACTGTTACTGTTGTACAGTTACTGCTTTGTTTTGACTTGAAAAAGGAAGAAAAAGAAGTTAATTATGTAATGCACTGAAATAAAGGTTCAGTTAGATGTCCAAGTTAAAAATTTTTATGGTTTTCCATTGATGGACCAACATAATCTAGATAGTAACCAACATAAGTAACCATCATCTTAATGTAGGAATTCGGACGGATTTATGATGGTCTAACATAAGAATAGTAGCTTGTTTTGATGGTATTTTGCTGAGAATCAACAAGAATTCCTATTAAACCATCATGGAAATGTAAAATTGGAATCATCATGAACCTTCACGGATCATCATGACTTGTTGGTTCATGACAGTCAAATTTCTCTTGATGGTTAACCATCATAGTATTAAAGTATCATTTTCCATCATGAAATGATGAAAGTTTGCTGGCTTATCAAAAACCATGAACACGTAATGGAAAATATTGGATGATGGTAACCATCAAATAATGTTGGACCATCATGAGTCACACTGAAATCAACATGAACCATCAAAATTTTTTGATGGGTCCATCAAGAATTTTGACTTGGGTGATGTGGCAGCGTAATTGCGCTAAATCACTTATTGTACAAGTTAACCTAATATTTCACTAGATTAATAGAAAATAGTGACTCTTAAATATAATATTATCCTGCATTAAAAACTTGATAGTTTTTTCATATTTTAAACTTGCTGAATATTTTACTTGCTGAAAATATTGTGACAAAATGTTTCTCAATTGGAAATATTATTAAATGCTTAAAATCAACTGTTTTAATTTATCATTTTGAATTATCAAGGGCATTCACCAATAAACAAAGTATTTTTGTAACAGTACTAGTTTAGAACTTTCTAAATATATGAGAGAAGAAATAATTAATAAAGATATGAACTTAAAATGGCGTTGTCATTTTTGTTTACCAAGAGCCTTCTCAATCAAACTTTAATACTATAGGAAAAAGCTCTTTGAAAACCCTAAGTGACATTTCCATGGATTATCGTTGTGATTTTATTAAAAAAAATTCTTTAATATTACCCAAAATGTTATTAAAATTAAACAAAAAATATTTTAAAAAAAACGTTCTGTTCCTTACAAGCTAAAATATTTTTTAATTCTCACATTTTAAAATACTTGTAAAAGGGAATTTTTTTTTACGAGACTATAACCAATTCTCTGTGAACGAATATGATTGATGAGCCTTTAACAAAGCCAAAATATAAATTCTAAAAAATGAAACTAATATTGATAGATATGTTGATGTCACATTGTCTCTTATGAGCATTTTAGCCTTCTATTTGTTGTCTCTGAAGAGATATAGTTTCGACACAATCAACTGATTCCATTTAAGTGTTTATACAACAATGGATATAAGAAGAACTTTAAAATGTATTTCTTATTCAATAATAAAATTATTTATAAAGAAATTATCATTTTTCTTCGGATTTTATAACGTAGAAACAATAGAAAAATTTAAAAAAACAAATTTTCTAGTTTAAAATATTTGTGATTCCTAAGGTTTGTCAGATCAATAAGTTTTTTGCTTTCATATTTATTATGAGTTCTTCTAAAAAGTTTCCTAAAATATTTCGCAAGACATTGACATAGTTGCCAAGATTTTATGTAGCTCTTAAAAATTCGTATGAATATGATAGGAATAAATTAGTTAAGTTGTGTATACTTAAATGCTAATCTGTAGAGATTGCACAAAAAATTATGTGATTTCGTCATATACTGCATGAAAAAACCATGTAATGTAACAATAAAAAATATGACTTTAAAATTTGGAAAAAAAGTAAGAAAATGCATACATTTCCTGAAAATCTTAAGCTGATATTATAATTTGATTAGCAATTTCTTTGAAATATGAAATATGAAATATGAATATGAAATATGAATATGAAATATGAATATGAAATATGAATATGAAATATATTGAACAGTTACTTAGTGTTTCTTGAAATTAAACAAAAACAGATGTTTGAGTTTTTTTAAATTAATTATTTATTGAACATTAAATTTCTTTAAAAATTAAATGTGAAAAAAAGTCACAAATTCTAATGAATAAACAGTCTAGTGAATTCTAGTGAATAAAAGTCTTTGAATAAACCTGAAGAGAATTTTCAATTGTTTTTCTTATCAAATAAAAATATTTTCAAATAATTTAAACAATTATTTTAGTTCTTTAAGTATAATTGTGTACATCTACAGATTTGTATCCTATTAAAAATATTATCCTTTAAGTTGTTTAGTTGGTATTTTTCAGATAAGTCAAATAAATTAAATATATTTAAGTAGATTAAATATAATTAAATAAATCAAATATAATTAAATAAATTAAGTATAACTAAACAAATGAAATATAATTAAATAAATTAAAAATATTTCTGTGCATATTTTCTGTTTATTCATAGGGTCAATTAGGGCTAGTAATTAAACTATCAAAATATGTATTTGGGTTATCCTGAGGCACGATGAAAAATATTGCTCATTTTTTAAATAATAATATAGGTTTTATGTTCATTGTGTACGAAATATAACATGCAATTTATATCAATTACAAACACACTTAAAATATAAAAAATAAAAATTAAAGGAAAAATGCTTTGAATAATCCTACTTTAAAAGAATTTTTAGTCTTGAGTAGTCATGAAACTAAAAAATAATTTAAGAGAACATTTTAAGCTATTAAAGCATGGTTTACCTAATATGCAAATGAAGACTATCAGAGTCAAAGAACAAATATGAGGCACGTTTTTAAATTTTTATAGTTTTATTTTTAGAAGAAGTAGTGTTGCTGTGTTTATCCCTTAATGGGCAAAACAATAATGAGGATTACAAAAATTTTATTATTTTGCTTAGAACGAATATTTAAAAGTAAACAGATCCAAATTTGGCATTTTCTGTATTCTAGTTTAAATTTTTCTGGCTACGAAAATGGCACCATTTTTTTACTTTTTAAACCGTAAAAAAATGCATTTCAATGTAGTAGTCTTTATTACTACCCTGAATTATCCTTTAATGGTGAGTTTTCATTTAAACATGACAGACGGTTTTAATTTTTTTAAAGTTTAAACAAATTTCGACCTTAAAGAAGTAGATAAAGATTTTTGATATTCCTTTTTTTTTTTTTTTTGCTTATCATAATTATAAACTTTGGGTTAACGTTGTTTTGGAACTTCTACGCATCAGGGCTTATTATGAGGAGATAGTGAAAATAGTTAATAACTTTCAGCTGTACTTTAGTTCTTAAAGGACCACCGCAGGAAAGCTCAATTTATTAAACACGTTTGTTTAAATTACTAAGCTATCAAAGTATAGAAGTTTTGCGATCCATTACTTGAAAACAAAGGGAATATATTTGATCAAAATTGGTAGTCACTACTTTTACTGAAATTTCAAGTGAATAGTCCTTTTACCCTAAAGAATTAGATACTCAAAATTCACAAAAATTTCTTAGTTTTTGACGAAATACCTTCCTAAGAAATGCTCGGACAAAAAGAGAAAAAAAAATTTCCAAATCGAGGAAATTACTATCTTTAATTTATCGTAAGCATTAGACTTAATCTACTCATAGTTTAACCCAATTGATTAGGAAATATAACATAAAATAAAATAAAAAGTACAATTAAGGAAAAAAGTAATTTAGTTAAACATTTAGGATTTCGCATTTGATGTTCAAATTGAGGAAATAACTAGTTTTACTTGTTTTTTGAGAATACGAATTTCGTCAAAAGCATTAGACTTAATCTACGTATAGTTTGATCCAATTGATTAGAAAATATTGCATAAAATAAAAGAAGTGTAAGTAAATGAGTGATTAGTCATTGCCAGGAATCGGATCCGGGAAACTTCTACGTGAGAGCACTGACCCCTCTATCATCTGGTAAAATGGAAAGAGTCGTTTCATATTCAGATAAAAATCGAGAGATTCGTTTTGTATTCTGATTAAAAGTGCTGGAGAACTTTCAGAAGGCAATGAAATGACACACGAGAAAAAAAGTAATTTCGTCAGATATTTAAGATTTTGCATTTCGTCAAAAATGTAATTTCGTGCCGAAACGATCGACTATAAAAATAACGAAAAACGGTTGATGAATTGTCAAAAATGCGAGCTTTATTTCTGAGTGTTCAAATTAAAACGATACTAATGCTTCAACGTAAAAGGAAATATAGTTCTCATTTATTACTTCACACTTAAGGTTGCAGGAAGAGTTTATTTTATTTAACCTCCTCAAATACCCGGTATTATGGTAGGACAATAAAATAATTTTACAATGAATATAATATGCATATGAGGAAAGTCTTTGCGCAAAGATTCTTAGTTAGTATGATATTTACATTTATTAAATTTAAAGAGAAAAGGTCTGGCTCGGCAGTCCAGCTATGGGACCAGGAGAGAACCTATTTAGTCCAATATTCGTTGAATTTATATACGTTATTTTAATTCTCCTTCTATAAATTGCCGCTAAAATACAATTTTTTGAGAATTTTTTTAAGAAGAAGTTTGGATTGTTTGATTTAAAATTTCTTTTTAAGCGGATAGTGGATACAGAATTTCGAAACAATATTTTTTTTTAATAGTAATTCCTTTATAACTAGCGATCTACAAAAAAGATTACTAATTTCTGTTCCAGAGCTGTTGTTATTTATCCAAAATTAGAATGCAGAAGTTTAGAAAACGATTTAAAACTCAAAGTATCAAACAAATCTTATTACCAATACGAATCTCGTGTTTATGAATTAATTTATACGGATTGATTAATCCCAATTATTTGGTTTCGTTATTAATACTGTAAAAACTGAGTGTTTCGAAATTATTGATATTCAGGAGAAACGGTTTCTTTACCTAATTGCAGTTTATTTTCCCTGAATCGAACATTTTCCAAAAGCTCGAAGAATTATTTTTTAGAAGATTTTCCACAAATTGCAATTCCTTCTTTAAAAAAATAAAAAAATAAATGAACATGGATTTCAGTTTTTTATGTATGATTTATCAATGCCATAAAATATCCTTTTTGATATTGTTCCATTGAAGTAACATGTCCACAAGTAATTCTAATTTGGCATAAAATACTTCATTTCAAAGAATGATATTGCGTCAACCTGGTAACCTTGCTTTTGGTATACGCAAGGAACGGAAATAGGGCTGCAAGGATGAGCAGGTGTAAAAGAGCGTCCAGTGATGCAATTGTTGCGATAGCAACCAGGTAACGGGCGAGCATCCTGAAATGTAGACAGGTAACCACATGTTGCATGAATGTATTTGCTTCAAGAATTGTTTTTCAAAATCAGAAAGGGTTAGTGTATTTTGAGGTCGTTTGACACGTAATTCATTATTATTAGTTTCCGTTCAAAATATCCTCTATGACCAGCCAAGGACATTCAAAACGAGAACTTTAACTGATCATAATTTTATTTATCGTTTGGTGTGTTTATTCTTTTTGATCAAATTATATCATACATTAAAAAGGAACAAAGGAAAAGTAATTTTATTTTGAAAACATTTTCTAGCTCTACCTATTCTATGTCTGGAGTAATTTGGTTGAAAAGAAAAATAGATGAATTTAAATTTATCCTTCGAGAGATGTTGCATATTGATTTTAATTTTTAATTTTTTATTAACATATTTTATTGGTTTGTAATAATATAATTATCATCATTAACCATTTTACTAAACATTAAAAAAATATTTTTTTTTTTCAAAATTCGAATGCTTACTAGATTGGTTCAATAGAAGACATTTCAATGAATAAAAATTCAGCAAAAATATTTGAAAATGTTAACGAGTTGAGTTTTATTCTAGATATTTGAAATGGGTAAATTTTTCACTTAGATCATATTTTATTTTATTTTGTCACCGGAATTGGACAGCCGTCCCAATTCTGAGTTTACGATTATCAATGTTCAATTCCGTGGTTTTTTGATTTTTAACCTAACCCGGAAGACAAGAGAACTACTGGATTAAGTATTGGGACAAACTAGCCTTCATGGAGGACTTTTAAAAGAACTAACCCGCTTTTGCATTTTACGGAGTGGAATACCACGAAAACCTCCCACTGTTAGCCCAATGGAAAGGAGGTTCTAACCCATGATCCGTCTACCACTGAGCTTATCTTACATCAGAACATTGTGAGTCAGGAGCATAATTCGTATCAACTTGCCACCACTGAGATTTGAACCTGGACCACCTCATTTTGAAGTGAACGTTCTATCCCCTGAGCTACCACGACACAACAAAGCCACCATGACTCTAAGACACCACGGCTCTGCGGACACAGATTGTACGAAAACAATTGTCAAAATTTGTACTAAAAATAAAACGAATCTCATAAATTAGATATATTATAAAAAAATTTTACATGCAGATCATCTACATTTTTTCCCAAGTTCCTTTAATTTTAAATACAAATATATTCTCAATAACAAATTCTTAAAAACAACTACACATTCCAATAGATTTTGTTTTAATAGTTCCAAATTTTATTTGCAATTCTATTTTACTACAAAAAGTGAGCTTTAACCCCATTCGAGCTGCTATTTAGCGTGCCCTATTTTTAAAATATATTTAAGAAAACTATGCATTCAGATTTTCTTTGAAGTGAAAATATGTTATGAAAAAGTAAATATTTTTTTTATATATAAAATTGTTTCAATATTTGTGAAAAACTACAAATTATTGCTATATAATTTGTTATCTAGATACTGATGCACATTATTTATTCGAAAATAGAATTGTGAACATATATTATTCAAAAATAATAATTGAGAGGAAAAAATGAAAACAATGATTTGAACAAACTACGTTTTAGTAAAAGGAGAAGTTTTTTGGATCATCTTTAAAATTTTAATTTTAAATGTTTGTAGTAAAAAAAGAATTAAAGACCTTCTCTTTATATATTTAGTTTTTGTATATATATATTCATTTGGTATATATTCGGTTTTGTTATTCATTCATTCATATAAATTTATCGCTTCTGTTTTAAAATTAAAATAAACTTCATTTTTACGACAACAATTAAAATTTTAAATAATCATACTCTACCAATATTTCTTTAGAACAGTAAAAATAAATTGCTGAATTTCAACTTATAACAATTCATTTTAATGCTAACTTTTTGTTTGAAGAAAGCTAAGATGAAGAAAGCTCTTTTCCTCCAAGTTGCATGTTCCTTTTAGCATCTTTCGGAAAAGAAAAAAAAATCACCCATTGGCGATGATTTCGCATCTCTTGGCAGAGAAAAAAAACGCCAACTAAACCAACGGAGTCAACGGAGTGAAAAGAGCAGCTGATGGTCCATCGAATTCAGTGAATGTTTTTAAGTCCAAAGTAAACTCGTGATTTTTCAGTGTTTCTTGTTCAGTGGCGTATTGAAAGATGGAATAACACTCTCATAATACTTTTCTTGAAACGAAGCATGGGATTTTCGCCTCAATGGATTTGTCTCTAGTAAATTTTCAGCAAAAAATGGTAAGAAAGTTTTGTAATATTATTATAAATTAATCAATTATATTAAAACGATGTTGTATGTAGAACAATATCGTTAAACCTATGAAATCAGAGTAAATCTTCGAACTCTAGATTTTCATCAGAATTATCCAAAGTGACTATAATAATTAGCATGCGATAAAAAAAAATTATAAAATTCCTATAACAATGTTTGCCTTTTTATGGTTAAATGTCCACTGGTATAATAATTTTAACATCATTTAGCCATTGTCCATCAAATTTAATTTAACTATAGTTTGTATGATTAAAGAATATGTTTTTTTATTAATTCTTCTGTTATCTCTAGGGAACTCATATAATTAAATTCATACCATTAATAGTTGGAACATAATTAAAACTATTAATAAATATTTATAACGGATTTTATTTAATGCTTTTTTTTTCAATTTTGAATGTACGTTATCAAATTAATTTTGTAAAATTAATGAACTATCATTTTTTTGTTATTGCTCGAAATAAATGTTATTCTTACTTGGGACTACATTAAATTCTGGATCTAGTTATACAGTTATAGAAATAATTTTGGAAAATTAATGTTTTGGAATAAAAAGAAAATGTACAAAAAAGTCCTGAATTATTTTAATATAATGTAAGAAAATTTTCTGTAAAAAATTTGATAGATAATGAAACATGTAGCAAACATTTAAAACAGGTTTGTGATATCAGCGATTTTTTTAAAAAACCAAACTGCCTATATTTGAAATACATTTCGCAAGCTTTAAGGTATAACAGTTTTGAAACGCGTAACATTTTTTAAAAGATTTGAAAAGATTTTAAGCATTAATTCCTTCACTTTTAGTTCTTAAAGTTTTTTCGTTTAAAAAAAACTTTTTTTGTACCTTAATTAGAAAAATAAAAATTTTAGTGGTGAAATATGATAACAAAATGAATTTGGTAAGCTTCAGTATTAAAAAAAAAGTCAAAAAGTCAGTCAACGAATCGTCATTTTTTTAAAAAAAATTAAAATTTGAAAATCACCTACATTTAATGATTCTAGAGAACAAATGAATTTTTTTCCTTTCAACTGAATTTAATGTTTTAACCAAAAAATTTGTGTGCGTGTCGAAATGTCTCCTAGCATTCTCTTCTACTTTAGTCTATAGATTTTTCATATTTTGTTCGAAAAATTTGCAAAAATTTTTTTTACATGTATTTATTTTAATTAACAAAAGTGATTGAATGATTCTCTCTATATATAATTTATGGAGAGTTACTTTTTAGATATTATGTAACGAATGTTAGAAGTATTACTTAATGCAAATGTATTTAATGTTTTAAAATGCATGATAAATGCGCTCTTTTCTTACGTACAATGGAAGATTGTGTACCATATAAGTTTAAAAAATTTTTCAAAGAAGTGAAAAAAATATTTTTATCATTTCAAATTCTTGAAATGATTTACTCACTTACTTAGAAATAGTTCCAAAAATAATTTTATGTGTCTAGAATAAAGAGTACAACAACCTTTAGTTTTTAATTCAAAAATTGTTTTATACTCGCGGATTCCATAACTCCATCCGATTTTCATTTAAATGTAGTTTCCGCTGCACATGAGATATTATGGATTGTTTTTTGACAGTTTTTGTCATATTTAACTGATAAACTCTTGTTTTTTTGGGGGAATTCTGTTAACATGCTACTATTTTTGAAGTAGTATTTAATGGAAACATGCCACTTGTAACATAAATTACACCAATGACAAAAATGATGATAATTTTTGTTAAATAATAGGTAAGAGGGATTAAGGAATTTGGTGCTTTCACGTCTCCAGAGCGAAATCTTGAATTATCTTTCATACGCCCGTTTAATTTATTCGAATTTAATTAATTATTTTAAATTCACTACAAAACATGTAGAATATTAATATAATAAGTAAATTCATATTATTATAATTATTTTTATTATTAAAAAATTGCAAATGTACTGTTTTTTAAACCTTTAATCTGAATAATTAACTTTTTTTTCATTAACAAATTTTATCATGCTTTTATTTAATTTATTAATTAATTACGACGCACTTTTTTTTTAAAAGTACGTAATAGAAAAAATTAATTTTAAGATATAACTGACTTTTTTAAATAATTAAAAGATAAAGGGAAAAACTACTGTGTTATCTAAATATTTGCTAATTTTTATGCTATGCAAAAAATTTTTTTTGAAAAAAGTACATAATTTTAAGGAAAAGAAATCACGAAATTTTGAATTATAATTTTATTGTCCGTAACAAGCGTTGTAAAATTCTTCTAGTCAAACATGTAGAATTGTGAAGAACATTGCAAAGCAGACAGAATATTGCAAAACTGAATACACGTATTTTTTTTTATAATCTATAAAGTCATTAACAAAACATAATTTTTTTTAGGAAGATCACAACGTTGCTCATCCTTGTACTTTTGATTATTAAATTTAACAATTGAATTTTTATAAATAATCTTTCGTGTCTTTTTTAAATTTTTATTAAATTTCGAAATTTTTATAAATTAATTATTAATCCGTCATTGTAGAAAATGTTATTCTTTTCTGTCAGAACTATCATTTTATTAACTTGCGTTTATTGCGTTATTCATATATATATATNTATATATATATATGCATGTTAAGCTAGCTATATATATAGTTTTTTTATATTCATTTATAATTGGTTTCAAAAATAAAATGATAAAACTTTTAGACTATATTTCTTATTCTTCTATATTCTATATTCTTCGACTATTCTATTTCATTTTGCTTGTATGCCCCAGAATCTATGAAGAAATGTGCTTATTTATTTCAATATAATACATTTTTGTTAGTTATTTTATAATTTTAAATAACCGAGTACCACTTACTGAGCATACTCGAACTTTATAATATACTCGTTCGAACACTTTAGATTGCACCAGCGTGAAATCCGATCATGAGATCAAAAGTTATTCGCGGTGGTTCCGTTTTTATCCTTTATTGTACGTATAATGCCTCGCGAAATTTTTATTTTTATATATATGATGACGCAAAGAAGATTCAAGTATAAATCCAAGTTAAACGTTTCAAATCATAACGAATACCATAAAGAGATCCTCAAACCAAGATATTTATAATTGCGATTCATTTATCAGTTATTTAAGCTATTGTATTCAGTTTTTGAAAGAGTTATTAACTCTTTAATAACTTACTTAATTACATAACTTAAATCTCCTACACTTTAGATGGAAAGATTTAAGCAAAATAACTTTATGAAAAACATTTTAACAAATATATTTTTCAAGTCACAAATTGCAGCTTTAAGGGACTCAAGTGTACAAATTACACGTCGAGAAAAATAACAGTATATGGCAGTGGTATTTTTTGTAACAAAAACGTTTATTCTGGTTAATAAAATTAAAATATACGGTATTTAAACGATTTATTTGGTAATTTTTTCCATTCATATGGTACTCGTTTAGCAGAAAAATAAAACGTAAATTTAACAGAATAAATAGTTTTGTTTACCATGCTCAAAGGAATCATAGTAAAATTACCAAGTTTACCACATTTTCCAAATTTTATCACATATTATAAAACAATATATTATTGTCAATTTTACCAAAATCATCCCCCAAAGTCCTTCGGCGAAAGTTGCCGAGCTTCTTGGTTTTTCCGTAAAGTTATAAATTCGGTAAATTTCACCTTATTCTGATAGTTTTAACTATACTTTTTTACCACACTTTTTAATTATATATTTAAATTTGCAAAAATGTTTAATGCTAAGTACTCTCTTTCGTGTTAAAAATATACGAAACTAATTTCAAAGTGCACTCTTTTATTTTAAACTAATTACAAATTGAAGTATAAATGCTACATTTTCATAATCTAATTCTGAAAATTTGAGAAATATATCAAAAGTTACCATCTACGATAATTGTAATTAGTATTCCTTTTGGCATCGTAAGAAAATCTTGCTATTTCTTAAAAATTTTTTTCGTGAATAATTTTATATCAAAAACATTTATGAATTATCCTTCAAACCGTATCAAGCTTTAAGGTTAGAAATATATTTTTAAAATATTTACTTTATTTTATTACTTTCCTTTTTTTAGTTTAGAGCCTGTTAGATTTTTTGTGCGATTAAAAACAATTTAAGTTTCGGATGACGACAAATAGGTGATGATTTTTGCATGTAGGAATCAATTGTAACTTCTATTTTTATCTGGCCTCAAGCTCTAGTTGGAATTTCAGCACTATTACTAGTCGAAAAGTGGTCAAAATTAGAACTGACCACAAACTCTATTAGCAATAAATTTTACTTGTCAGTTCAGGAAACTATTTTAACTTTAAGAGCTTCTGCTGCATTTGCGTATTCTAGCTAATCCAAAACTGAATCGAATTTCGATTTCCATTAGATATCACTGCATATCGTAATCAGAGAATGATTGAAGCTAGTATTGTCATTCAACAATAAGCTCCAGTTGAAATTTTAGCACTCTAGTGAGTCGTTGAGAATGCATCATCAATTTCAATTGACAATACATTTTCTGCGGTGCTAAAATGACTGTAAATTCTGCTTCTAGTGTCCAGAGAACGACTAGTCATCGAGCTCGAACTCTTTAACTTGACGGTAAAAGGTGGAAATTTCAAATATATATTAAATTAATTGATACATAATTGATAAAGAATATATTTATTTAATTGATACAACTCAAATTTTAAATGAAACTATATGCTGAATGCCAATTTAAGGTAATCATTTTTCCTAAATGGTGCAAGCAAAATTTAGCGTCATTCGAATTCTCAATTACTCTCTGTCAGAAAAAAAAATATATATAACAGATTCGAATCTAAAAAATAAATAAATGAATAAAATAAAATAAAAATATTAAAAATTGCATTTTCCCAACAGATTAACAAAGAAAATAATTTAATTTTTGTTATACCGAGAAATGCTTTCGTAATGAACTTTGATCACCACCTGAAATCTTTCGAAAATGATGCACCTTACTTTGTTTCGTTTAGATTTGACAAAAATTAAATTATTTTGTTCTTTTTAATCTAATTGAATAACATAGTTTTTATTTAAATTCCATTTTTAAAATAATTGTGTTCAAATTTTTCATAAAAATGATATTACACTGTCAAAAATCTTATTAAATTTTTTTTGTGCACATGGAAATTAAAAGTGTAGTGTAAAATTTCTGTTGAATTGTAGTTTTTCAATAACCTCTTTACCGAGGACTTAAACAGAGAGTGAATTTGTGAACTGATGCGTATAAAGTGGGTGTCGACTAACTAGGAAGTCCGATAGAGGTGATTTTTGTTTTTGTTGTTATTTATACAGAGTTTACAATTTCCAAACGAAATGGAAAGCTTTTCATTCTCAGTAAATTCACACAAACATTGATCAATACACTTATTTATTCTTTAAATATTACGTGTATGCGTGAAATCATTCTTCTCAAAATAGGAAAAAACTTTAAAAAACGATGAAAGAAACTTAAATTCGAATCTCAAATTTGCACCACTTGTCATAAATTGAAAAATAATTTATACTTCTCATTGTTACCTCATGTTTACCTTATTTTATTTTTTAATTTCTGACCAGAGCTGGCTGCTTAAATTATAGGATATTTTAAAAAGAATTCCAACGATGAATCATAAATGCCATCTCTTACAACACATACTAAACATACCGCAATTATTGGGAATGACAATATGGCAATGATTATCGGCAATGATCAATACCAAATACGATATTGTCAAGAGTTTTATCGGCAACGCGAATCATTAAAAGCGACATTCGATATCACCGTGAAGGCTAATGAATTTCATTTGAATTATGAAAATATTGATCAATGTAAAATAGTTAAATTGGGAAAACATCGTGATGTATCAGGAAATATTATCGTGATTTCAAAACCCCTATATTGCCCGGAATTACTTCCGACTATTTTCTAATCATGTTGGCCTACTCACTGAACCCGTTGCCATTTAATTATCTTTGCTTTTTTCCAAGGCGAAATTCATACTGAAGGTACCACAGATTGTAAATGTATTCGGGGTTACCAACTACTTCACTGTTAGAAATTCCTCTGAAAAAAATGGTTGAATAACAATTTATTTGATTCTTATTTTGCCATATTTAAACAAAACAGTCGAATAATCACATGTAAGATGATATTCAAACTGTTAACTGTGAGAAAAACCGTTTATTAACTGCTTTCACCTAATACTTAATAGTTTTGTATTCATAGACAACCTTAATTTTATCGCACCAACTAGGCCCACCTAATAAAGCAACTTTTTTCCTTGCATGTGGTTACATTCGATAACCGAGAGGGCTAATCTGTCAATCACGTGATCAACAGAATGGGGCTTAGAGTCTCAGCTTTGAAACCACAGTATTTTTTCCATTTCCTTCAACACATGAAGAGTTCCCAGTGTCCTACATTCGCTACATTCGCTTGACCCTGGACTATTAGAATACAATATTCTCATTCACACATAGATGAGGGCACCATAAAGCTGGCTAACACAAAAAAGTTCAGTATTTCCCATCTCTTACGATAGGTGGAACAACCAGACAAACTAATTAAACCACATTCCTCAGTTCATTTGATAAAACACAACTCAACCACAACCTAACTTCTTTGCTATTACTTAACGAAAAGCCCATCTCCAATGACCAGTTGAATTTCTTTTTAATGGTTTTGCTAGTAGTAAAGAGTTATAAAACTGTGCAGTTTTGTACTCATAGTCACTCATAGTTCGAAAATCGTAATAGTAAAAATGTTCTTTAACGTAAACTTTACTGTTAATTGCATGGACTAGACTGCTGCCAGTTATTTTACCGTAATTTTAGACTAAAAATTCTAACAGCGTACGCTTTTTTCAAAATAATCTATTGAGTAATATATATTTAAAAACGAAAGCTTTCAAAACGTAAGTAACGTAACGTAAACCGTAACTTAAAACGTAAATTTAAGTAATTTTTCCTAATAAAACCCTCATGAACGAGAGAGCTGGAACAAAGTGGAGTTTCATATAAACTTATGAATCGTTTGTAAGCATTGGTGTGGAAAATAACTTTAAATCAACTAACAAAACAAAGAATCATACGTTAAAACATATACTTAGTTACCACTAAAAGAAATTTTCCCAAAAAGCGTAGAAAGTTACAGCTCTAAGTATTGCTTGAAAGAATATGTATCTCAATACAAATATTTCTATTTGTAACATTTGTATTGAATAGGATAATCAATTTCCCATTCCTTGCCTCATTTTCATTTCTACAAATTTACTGCAAAACAGCTGATTTTCGTTAGAATACCAAAACAATGTTGAAAGAAATGAACAAATGGTCCATTGGATTATTGCTAATAATGACTTTTTTGCGAAATAGACATTTACAGAAAAATATTCCAAAAGGAATATAAATGACAATAAAAAACAAAATAACACATAAGTAAATATATTTCTTTAATGAAACTCGAGGAAATATAATTTCAAACGGAATACGCCATTCATTTTTTTAAATTTAACGAAAGCTATTAAAATAAACATTTATCCAAATAAAAAACGTAGAATTTTTAATATTTTAATCCTGTAAATAAGGGAACATTAGCTCTTGAAATGAAATTACTTTAAAAGTACTAAACTCTACTTTAATCTGACTTCAAAAATAGTTTAATAAATGTTTGTTAAAGAAACAAAATGAATTGTCAAGCATAATGTTGCGAGTTATTTTCATTAAAATTCTTTTTTTTTTTTTTAAATGTGTAGTATAAAAATGAGTGAAATTTTGAATATCACGGTGTATTTTTATTTTCTTTCTTATATCTTAGAAGGGTCAAACACTAATTTAAATTAAAAAAAATTTTTTGACGAATAATTCTTTTTCTTCTGCGTACTTCTGAAACCAAAATAATAATTGATTAATTAATAAATTGATTTATAAATGATTTAAAAAAAAAAACAAATTGCAAAAAATATTTAAAATTGCAATAACTTCTGAACAAATTAGAATTTCAAAAAAAAAAAAAAAAGAAAAAAAAAGCAGTATTTAATTCGTAAATTAAAAATGTCTTTACGTTAAATTTTTACACTTCGTAAATACATTTCAGAGTGCTACAGATCAACCAAACATGGTATGTTTTTATAAAAGTTTAACAGTTGATAACTTTCGAACCAATATCAGATTGTAAAATTTTTTATTCCTTCGAGTTCCTTACACAATTTTCTACACACCTTTGTAATTTCAAGGTTCTAAGTCTTATAGATTTTGTGCAGAAAGCCAAAAAAAGTAAGAAAAGTTCTCAAAAAAAGCACTTAAAATTGCAGCAACTCTCGAATAAATTAGAAGTTCGAAAAAGACTATGTATTAGGATTAGGGTTACAAACAAATATGGTCCGTTCAGCATACCAAATTTCAATTCTGTAGTTAAAATTCTGAAGCCTGTAGAGCGACATATATGGTATTTTTTACGTCAAGTTCAACAATCAATAATTCTTGAACTAACGATCAAATGTTAACTTTTTTTTATTTCACTGTACTTTCAGTTAATATTTCTACACTCCAATTTCAAGTTTCTAAGTTTTATAGTTTTAAAGGAGTAAAATAAAATGTAACGTTAAGATGAATACCCAAATACAGCAGCAACGAGTTTTTTTTCCTGGAGAGATATTATTAAAATAGTTTTTATATTGTAAAGTCTAAACAATTTTTTCTACATAATTTAAATAGTTAAGTCCAAAATTCGGACAACACTAATTGAATACAAAACCCACCACTTTTTTCCTTTTTATTCTCGATAACTATTTAAACGTACCTTTAAATTTTGAGTTTTGTAATTTATAGTTAAGATGCTAAAAGGGCGTTTATGTCTTAAAAATAATATAAACAAAAGTAATAAATATATAGATATTAAAATAGATTTTCGTACACATCAGTAAATTAATTTCATAAATGAGTGAGAAATTTTCGGATCCGAGCAATTAAACTGCAGATAAGGTGCATTAGCATATGAAACGTATCCATACATTTTTTTTAAAAATTACATTGTATGTATATATCGTAACTAAGCTATAAAAGACCCCAAGGCTAAACATACCGAAAAAGCAATAATACCGTCCAAACACAATTTGTCGTAAACTAAACGGTAATCAAAACTATATCATAGAAGTAGACACAGTCAAAGTCAATGCTTGCTTATACAATAAGAAAAGTATTGTTTGTCTGCATTACATCTATGCTCTATTCGCATAAAAACGAGACTGTGAACGACATATTAATGAAAAGAATGCAATTGAAATTAGTTACCTTGACGAGGAATTAAGTTATAAGGGACTGTGGTACGGCGACATTTTATTGCGAACAAAGAGAGGAAGCGGATGTGATCAACCTGTGCCGGATATTACTTTCCCGTTTTTGAAAACTAACTAGTAAAACATGGAATGGGACAAAGCTTCAAGGATATGCAGTGGTTGTTCCCGTGGAAAATTAGAGCTTAAAAAAACTGTCTAATTTTTACAGTTATATGCCTTATTGGCCTATCTTAAAAACTTGTTAACAGTGTTTTTTCCCCTCTGAATGTTTTCAATTTATTGTCTATTTTTATATCACTATGATGGATTCTTTTTTAGTTGGCTTCCTTTATATGAGAGTAGCCATATAATTTAAGATTTCAGCCATTTGTATTCATAAATGAGCAACTTCGCGTGTCTATTAGAACGTGTCCAATTATGGTTGTTGTTGCTCGGTAGAACATAAATGAATTGATCGGGCCAACATGCATATGTCTTTATTAATTTCTTCTCTTTTACATCTAGTCTATTTCTACGTCTAATGACAAGTCTAGCGTATCTGAAAAGCTGTGTGTTATATACATCATAATAAAATTATCTCGGCAGTTCCTGGTAATAATATCTTTTTTTTTATTTTGCTTTTGTTTGCACCGAGTTATTATTTTGCCATTTATTCCGTTATTTCACGTCAGTCGTTTTAAGAAATGTTTTGTTCTTAATATGCTATCAAAACAGCCAGTGTTTCAAAGAAACTGTCCAAAAAAATTAACAGAAAAAACGATATAAAATAATGGTAACTAGAAATCTGATGCTTCGAATAAACACACAACAATGAGGAAAAAAAACCCATGTAATGAAAACTGAAATCAGGAAATATTTCGGTATTCCATATGGCTATTAAAGGAGGCGAATTCCATTATTTTATGTTCTCTATGTCCCCTTTTGTAATGTATAGATAATAGTATATTCCTATGTTCTAAAAGAAATAAAATAAAATTTGTTTTCAAGTATTAAAAGACTCTGGCGTGTTTAAGGCATTTTTTATTTAAAAAAAAATATTGGTAATTTGGGCCCCAATCCTTTGAATAACACATCAATGAAAAAGCTTTTAAGTTCTGAAAACAGCTGATAAATTTTAAATATAAAATTAAATATGAAATAAGGAAAATTTTAAATTTTTATTAACTCAATTAGTTTAAGACTAAGTATAGTCGAGTCTTTTTATGTTATACCTGTTCTTAATTCTTTGCGGTTGTGTAATAGGAAAACTTGTATTGTTCTATTCTAAGAGAAATACAACGAAATTCGCTCATAAAATTTGAACAATTTACAAAACGTTAAAAACCTACAATTTATAAAATGAAATGCATGTTAACGTATTATAAAATAGGGAAAATACATATAATAGAAGATAAGTTAGACCGATCGCTTACTATACAATAATATGTAACTATAGTGTTGCACAACCTTTTTGAGTGCAGGTCACTTGCACTGCAGGTTGAATAACGAAGGGCTGCATGCATATTTAGACACATTGACGGCAAATATAATAATTTTTTATTAAAAACATTAGTGTTATAAGGACTAAATTTTTAATCAGTAAAATTGGTAATATATTTTAATTATGAAAAAAAACAGATACTTTTTAAAAAATTTTCCCGCTTTTTACCAAAAATTGAGCTCTCTTATATATATATTGAAACTCTCGTATTGTAATAATAAACTCTTGATAAAAATACTGAAATTTCAAAATCAGATGGAAAAGAGTAGCAATGACTGCCTTTAAAAAAAGAAGAGGAAAAAAAATCATTTAGATTTACGACAAAATCGGGGCAAATAAATCCCGTCAAAAGGTGTTAAATTGAATGCACTATTTATAGCTCATGAGTCATAATATCAAATTAAATGTATCAATTTTTTAAAAGCTACATGGAAATTATTAGTAATAACTGCCAAAAAATGATTGGACTTATGATGAAATTGACAAAAATAAAGCGAGTCAAAAAGTGATTACTCAAATTCGAAATCCGCGTATCGTAATATCATACTAAAAATATTGGGATCTTTAAAAATCACGCGGAATTCCAAAGCAATTTCCGCGGAAAAAGCGATCAAGAAATATCATAGGTTTATAATCGAATCTTGGCAAATTGAGAGCATCAAAATTAGATGACTCAAATGTGCGATTCAAAATTTTCGCTAGTTTGAATTTTTTTGATTTTTATTTTTCAAAAATTTTTTTTCATTGTGTTCAAAAGCTCCAACAGGTTGCAGGTTATGTACCTCTACATGAAAAAATTTCTTTAATAAGGAAGGATATTATACGCAAATAATGTTATAATTTCTGCACAGATGTAGCATTTCATATTGTACGACATGTGAAGACATGAATGAAAATTTCCTGTTGGAGCATTTAACCCCTTGACCGACCAGTTTAAATACATTATCGTGTAAAAAGTGAGTATGGTTTGAATTGTGTATGGTAAAAATACCGTTTGCACCATAGATCTTTTTTAAATAAACAAATGCATTTTAAGTGGTGACATTACTATTTGTTCTAGAAGTGTAGCTCAAAATTATTCTTTCCAGAATCAGTATAATTTTTTTAATGCTAGCATTATATATTTAAACAATGTTATAACTTGATGTTAGTACATTGCAGGTATACACTCCAATTAATAGTACGGATCAGCTGAATTTGCTATTAAAATGCTGATTCAAGGTTGCATCATATTAAATGTAGTTACTCTGAATCGTAATAGGGTTTAAATTCTCTGCAAGTCTTTCTAGGTGTTAATTCAAATCATGTTTCAATTCAACTTGAAATTAAAATCACTAAAATTAAGAGTGATACCAATCGGCTATTTTCACGATATTATAGAGCAATGTGTGCCAATGTTTTTAATCTGTGTAGAGGGACAACTGTGAATAAATTAAGAAAAATCCTCTGAGCTTCGAGTTAAATGGCGACCGTTAATATCTTTCTTAAAGAAAGGTTAAAAAAAAAGAAAAAGAGAACTCTTCATTTTATATACATTAATCTCATTCATCTTCAGTCATATCTCACGGTTTCAATTTCAGGGGGAAAAACATGTATTCAATTAATTGAACGTTAAAGTGTGAAATTAAGTATATTGGGATAATCTTCTCCCAGATGCGTATCAAATGATTCTCGGATTACTTTGTATTGGAGAATCGTTACACCGAAAGCGTTATCCGATCACGCGCTGATACAAAACAAATCTAACAATGGGAAAAAGGAATATAAATCTTGCGTATCTGGGATGTTAACCTATGGTGCGTTAGCAATCCTGTAAAACTTTTTGGATTCGATTGCAATTACCTGCACGCTAGCAACTATTTAAGGATCTAGAATGAAAATGGAACGACCCAGTTCCCAAACCGTTTAATATTTTGTGGATCGGCTTCGAGATCTGCCCTTCGCTTGTTCGAATTTGATCGCTATTTTTTTTCTTTCTGTGCCTCGAAATTCGTGTTTGTGGGAGGATTATGCTTTTTATAGATGAAGCTGATTTAGCTTTAAGGATTGTTTTATGACTATCGGAAAGTCTGAAATAAAAACAGATAATAATGAAACTAAAGGAAAGCACGGTATTACTTTCATTAGTTTTTAATCCCTAATTAAAATGCAAATTTTTATCTTATGTAATGTGAAACATTCAATTTTTATAACTGTCTGCATCTATGATTCAGTCAAATACACTATGTATGAGCTTATATTACTGTAAAAAACTGGAATGAATGTCAACATTCGCAGTGTCGCTTTGGTAAATGTTTGAAAATATTTGTTAAACTTCATTTTGTTGCAATTACATCAGCAACTATCAGCCTTCACAATGGTGAATGTTAACAAAAATATTTTTGTTAAACGCCATCAGTTCTCATTTGCACCAGCACCAGCGATTGTTGATATTCTTCACGCTTTAATGGTGGATGTTGAATAAAACATTTATTCGCAAATACAGACATTCAGCATGCATTAACGGTGAATGTTAAATAAAATATTTTTGTTAAAGATCATTAATTTTCCCTTGCACCAACAAATGTAAATGGTTGAGATATGAATGTTAACATTTGCCAGGAACATTTGAGATTTTGTTAAATTTAGATTTTTACGGTAACAACTACAGCATTATCTTACAGAACTTTCACAATTGCGTACATTGTACAAAATAAATTTTCCTTGAGTACTACGGTCCTTCTTATATAATTATTTTCTAATAAAAGGCTATAAGCTTATGAAAATATAGTTTAAAATAAATTATTCTTGTCCGAGTTAAAATTGCGCTTCTTGCAGGTTACGTAACTCCACGAAAATTAAAGGACGTCAAATTGAAAAGAAATCTAATGCCACCAATCAAAGATAGATTTGCTTATTTTTATGCGCACGCTCCCAACTAAATGCTCCAAAGAACAATTCCTGTTGGTTATTGTTTTCAAAGATTAGGATATAAAAGAGACAATCATAGTAAATACCCTTAGTCTAAGTCTAAAAAGTGTTAGCTGTGTCTCAAAAATATTTTTAATTTTCTAGGATCAGATTGTAATTTTACATTTAAAGATATTCCATATTGTTTTCACTTGCATAAGAAAAAATGTCAAACATTTTTCCTTTTTTTAATTTAATAAGCCACAAAAAGAAAGAACGTTACCAGGCTACACTAAAGAAATCTCCAGTGCTACTGATGATCGTGTTGTTCTGCTAGCAGTCATTCGCCTCAAATAACAATGCCCCCTATAGGTCGTTGCGTTCGTGAATAGTTTTGTAGTTGAATGAAATAATAATATTTCTGCATAACAAGTTATTCTCAGAAATCGTAAGTTATAAAAATATTTGAAATCTAATTTAATTTATTATAAATATTTTATGCAATAATAATTTGGAGACAAAACAGCTTAAATAAGCCAACTGATTAAAAAAGATTGTGAAAATATTTTACTAATTTTTATCTTACTTTCACAAGCATAAAAGGAAAATTAAAATACTTATATAATTCATCTTTCTTCTAAATTTGAAAAATTATTTTTGAAAATAAATACTGATTTATTTTTTGTAAACATCTTGCAAGTAACTTTTTAATTATTTGCTCCCTATTTTCGGCCTCATTAAAACCTTTATTGCAAACTTTATTGTTTCATTATTACATTAAATATAAATAAATAAAGGAATTTATAAAAAATTTAATAGTTGCTCGAAATTGCAATAAAAAATGCTGAAAAACCAATCAGAATTTTTCTTTTACTTTATTTTAAATTCATTAAACTACAATCGGCAGCTAACCTTTTTTTTTAAATATGTAATAACAATATTAATGACACGAAAGAAATAATAACACACTTTAGAATAGTTGTACACGTTGTAAAATATGGTTTTTACAAACAAAAATGTATCAAAATAACTTCGAAACAATATGATAGTCGAATTTGAAGATCCCATGAGTTCAAGATTGAAGCAGCATATTTTTACATAGTCTTAAAATCGATGAGGAGGGAGAAATGTATGAGAGAGATGTTCGTTGGCTGCTGGCAGGTTTCGAACCAACGGTTTCCGGTTTGGTAGTAGGATGCCCTACCCGCCAATAGTTGGGCAAACTCATTCCAGGGAGGGTCAAAAAGCTTTATATATTTTATTCGCTTAAAAGTTTTTATGTTTGGAAAAATTATCAAAAAATGAAATTAAAATTGCTTATCTCCTTATTAAGCTATTAGTACTAAATTTTCAAATTGCACCCCTCTGTACTATCGAAATTGAAAATTAGTATGCCATTAGTATAAAAATTAGCATAAAGATTCCTAACTCGCCCTGGCCTGGATTGTGCCGTACAACTATCTTGGTTAGAGCATTCTACTACGAACCCAGAGGTCCTTGGCTCGAATCCTGCCAGCAGCCAACGAACATCTTTAAAGCATTTATATCTCCACATCACCACTGACTCCACATCCCCATAGATTTAGCTCAAAAATGAGTATGCATTTTTTCAATTTTTAATACTCGGGGTTTTGAAATTCGATTATTATTTGTTTCGGAGCCATTTTGACACATTTTTGCTCAAATTTGAGAAAAACATTTTCTAGCGAAGAGGTTTATATTCATATTTAACACATCTATATATTAATGATCTTTAATACTTATTTGCATTTCATATTTAAGTTTTAAAATTATTTCTAATCAATTCTTTTTCATGAGTCAGAATCTGAAAAATTATGAATGCTTCAATCATTTTATGGTTGATTTTATTTTCTGTTCAGTAGTCAAAAAATGCCTTTATGAAAAAAAAATGTGGTGAGCAAACTATGGTTGATGAGGTAAAATGTGATATTCAATATGTAGATTTTGCGGAATTTGTTCCTTTGTTTCAAGCTACACATTGTTTTTCTAAATTTTCTACATCAGTAGAACTGGTTTTAAAAAAATAAAATGTTTTGAATTACTTATTATTCAGTATATTAATTATATTTTGAATTTAATAAATTTATTGGATTTTAATGAACAAATCATCTCGCCTATTAATGCAGTTTTCATGTCAACGTTTTATAATTTACGTTAAGAAATTTTTTAATGAGCATTTTCAGATAAATAATAATGTTTTTACGTTTGTATTTATTTATTTTAGTGTTTGAGTTATATCTTTCCAAGGAAGAAGTTATAATGCTTGCCACTAATTTTGATTCTCTTGTAAATAAATACTCCCTGGCCTAGCATTAGATAATGATGCGTGAAAATATAAAGTCTATATTTTTTTATTATTATTATGGAGATTATTATAATCAGAATTTACGTTTCTCTGTTGAAAGCGCTTATTAATTTTTGAAAACAAAATTTAACTTCAAATTATAAATTGTATTAAATTTATAAATAAAATTTACTGTATACTTTTGGAAGAGTGTTGCGCTCAATTCAATAGAAAAAGTCTGCGAGACATTTTATTTTATTTATTTTACTTCTTTTGAAATAAATGCATCGTTTTGATATTTTTTCAAAGTCGTATCATTTAATAAACATAAAATGCTCACAAATTATTTATAAAATGCTTAGAATAATATTATAAAAATATTTAAAACGGATTTTTCTTTATTTTTGATAAATCGAAAAATATTTTGTACAAAATGAACAATTTAAATTTTTTTTTCTCAATAAAATATTCGTACGTGAATACGTTCTCAGAGAGATTTGTAATTTGTTTTAAAAATTATTTAAAGAATTTCAGCTGTATGTCTTTCTTAATTATTATTATTATTTTAAATTTATGTATCAAAACGTGAAACATGCTTTTTTTCTCATTTTTCTGAAAGCTAACTAAAGTGCAATGTACTTAAAAAAATACATTTTAAATTTCATGCAGTTACATTCACTGGTTTTTGAGATAAACAAATGATCAAGGAAAAAATTCTCAGGAGTTCTTGATGTTAATTACGGAGGAAAAAAATAAACTAAGTTGTATTTCTTGTTCTAATTAAAACAAATGATTAATTTTTCCTTATTTAAATTTTCTCATTGATTAAACCATAATGATAATAAAAACATCATAAGGATTCAGAATTTTACTGTTAGAAATTTTTTACCCCGGACTTAATTCTAGAAATCTCATAATTTTTTTCAGAATAGGCTTATTTTAAAATAATAATAGACACAAATTAATAGACGCACTATAAGATTCTACGTAAAATCTTAATTATCAGGTGATACTATACTGCTTTATTGTTTTAACATCGACTGAAATCGGTTTGCGCTTGTTTACTTTCGTGTATCAATTGGTTAAATTAGACCAGAAGTTTCCAACTTACATGAGGCCGGGGGCCACAATTAAAAACACAAATCAAATGGCGGGCCGCAACTTTATCAAAATTTTATGTAGGACTCTTTTGTGTTTGAAGGAAAATTAAATATTACTGTCATATTTTTACCAAGTTGCACAAAACAAAAGTATTGAATTACAAATTAAAAAAAGAAGTAGATTTTTAAAAATATTTAATTGCATGTTAAAAAATTCGGACTACAATAACTTTAATGTGCACCTATGTATTAAACAATTAATGTGCAACAGATATCTAACTGTTAAGAAATAAAACTTTAAAAAGGTTGGTATAAAAACTTACATAGTAGCACACAAAATTTTCAGTGACAAAATTGAGGTTTATCTGCTGCAACCACCAGAGAATAGATATTTACATTTTAAATTTAAAATTTACAAATGTGTATGTAAATATTTTCGTCCAAAATGAGTGGTTTTAAAAAGTTAAATCGGATAATTTCTCCGAGAAAATTTCTGATACACACATGCTAAGTTAGACAATATATAATATAAATTGGACGATTGGGAAAATTGGACGATATATTATAAAAATATACAATATTTATTATATCAGGTACTTATATTAGTATATTATAATAAGTTAGCCCAAATTATTAGACGCACTGTATTTTTTTAATAATTACATTTTTTGCACGAATTTATAGGCAATGCATAACATAACATACATATTTAAACATACATGTAATGGGTTTTAATTGAAGAGATTTTTTTATATACTTCCTATTTGTATTTATTTTTAACCTATTGCATTACAATGTTAACCCACTGATACACGAACGTAAACAAGTGCAAACCGGTTTCGGCAGCGTAAGAACTATAAAGCTGTATAGTATCACCTGTATTGTAAGATTATACGTAGAATCTTATAGTGCGTCTAATATTTTCTCTAGAGACTGTACAATAAATGTCATCAAAGCATACACATAAATAAGATCTCTCTATTTCAGATTTGTGTTTTCATAACTGATGTGATTGATAACGTAAAAATATGAAGAAGTTTCCAAAAATAAATAAATTACGCATTTGTTTGTGTTGTCCAATGGAGTATGATTATATGAGAATTTCTATCTTTATACTTGAGGTATTACCATACAAGAAATTAGTTCTAGCGAAACTTAGGTATCACTTATAACCTCCAATTATTCCATAGAACAGAATGAAACGCGTGTAGTTCCAGACCTTGGCCACAAGGTCATTTGTAGTCCGTCTTTTGGTCTAGCCTCAGGTACACGCTTTTTCAAAATAAAAGAATAACTGTCTTAACTTCAATCGTAGATTTTTCTGCCGGCAATGTAAATCAGTAGAGAAGGTATTACAATACAATAACTGCATCAGTGGATATTTTTTTGAGTATGCATTTGTTCATGTATCGAAAGTGACGGGTTATGTCACGTTTTGACTTCATTTTGTTGTTGCCACTCTTTTACTCCTTAAATATTCATTAAGGGGGCTTTTATCATAGAGTAATTTGAGTAATGGCTGGCAAATATCGTGATCACTTTATCACATGTGAAGAGAATCAATTAATGTATCATCTGCTGAAAATCGTGGTTTTTAACAGCAATTTTCATGTTGATTGTTGCTTATGATGATTATTTAATTTAAAAGTGTGTTCCAGCTTTATTCATGCATATATGTAAAATAAAATTCTTTAAATGTTCATTTTCTACAAAAGTGTTCCATTTACTATTAATTTCACTAGTTCTATTTACGATTAATATTTAATTTTTACCTAGTGGCTATTAAATTAATTTTTACAGACCAATTGTCTGTCTAGGTTGAAAATCATGTTTTTTTTTACCGCACTTGTTGACAGAACAAGTTGATTGTTGAAGGATGATATTTAGTTTAGAAGCACGTTCGAACTCTATGATAAAAACATTTCTGTTAAAAAAAAATAACAACAACATAATTTTGGTTAATAAAACAAAAATTTACGATGTTTGAACCATGCATATGGTAAAGATTTCCGTTCAAATTTATTTAATCTATGGGCATTTATCTACAAAACGTACGAATAATACAGAACTATAAGAATACATGACTAATTTTAAAGTATATTAGTAATGTAGAAGCTGTGATTTTTTTAAAGCTAAGGAAAGGAAATGTACATTTAGTTTAAACATTGTTTAAAATATATGTATTATCACTTTTCACACAAAGAGTTATAAAAACCTTATCAGATGATTTTAGGACCAAATGAAGAACTCTTCCTACACCGTCTATACATATTTTAATATATATCTAGCTTTTACATTAGACGAGATTTTTTTATGCCATTTCGAGGATTAATAACAACAACATATGGAGTTAGTATGAAACCCGTACAATTGACCAGTCTCTGTCTTAAACGTTTTCAAAAGAAAATGAATGCCAAGTACATTTTTATAAATTTATTCGATAATATATTTTCCTAACCTTAGCTAACTTAATTTAAATCATTATTGATTTCTACTAATCATTCAACACATGGACTACCAAGCATTTTTCTTTTTATATTTCTGTTGAGTATATCACACAAATAAAGCTAAAAAAACAAAAAAGAAACAAAAGGAATTTGTGAATGTGTGTCTTTGATAGTATCCCTTTTCTCCGAACAGTTTCGCACAATGATTAGATATTAGGAAAACGGGTATACTGGTATATTTTAGCCCCAATACTAATAATTGTTTGTTACGTTTGGAAAGAATGTTTAAAATACGAATCTTTCTCGCGAATTTACCATTACGTGCTGTTCAGCATTAATTTCAAATAATTCTGTATTTTCTGTTATTTGAAAGATATTATCAGTTATGTTTGTTAACGTACAACCCTGTTTAGACAGAAATGACTTCATTGGAAGTTAGTTGGGCTTTCTTTATTAATTAATCATTTTCTATTCATTCAGTTAAATAATTATAAAGGAAATTGGATGACATGTGAAAGTAGCGTATTGTTTTTAAACGCTATTGAACGTGTTTTTATGCACCCAAAAATTGTAAAATCAAAGGTAATTGAAAATAAGAAAATTAAGTTTTGTACTGATTAAAAATTCTTCGGAAAAAATTGCTTGATAGCGGTAAATTTAAACAATTCATCAATAACATCATTTTCGGTACCGAGTGATTCGCTGATGAATTGAACAACGAAAAACGCGTTTTGCTTAATCATAGAATGTAAAGTTACCATTAAAGGCTATAAACAGTTGGCTGCCATCAATAGCATCATTTTCGGTGCTGAATGATTTTGAGTCTATATTTTAACTTTATTTTGTAAAGTTGTATTTCTAAAAACTTGTTTGTTTAATCTTATTACGTGAAGTCACTATTAAAGGCAATAAAAAAATGAAAAATAGAACTATTTTATTATTTTTAACTATATCGGTATATTGTTGCGCAAAAGCCGTGAATAGTTGTTAAAAGAAAAGACCGTGCACAGGATTAGACTTATCAAATTTATAAACTAACAATCCTTTATTTTGAATCTTAAAAGAATCAATAGGAAAGTCAAGGTCTTAACGTCAAGTTACATCGACAATCAGTGGAATTGTAATTTTTAAAAAGAAAACATGTAACGAAATTGAACAGGAAAATGTTTAATTACTTTATATTTGAAGGTCATCCTTATCGAATTCTCTTTATTTACTTTCATGTTTATTAAACTTCTCTAACTCCATTTACCCACAAATCTCTTTTTGAATTTTTGTTAAACACACTCCCCACCGCATCTAGCACCTTTTGTACTTTCACGTTTCACCAATTTAACTATCTTTCATCTCTCCAACTTCTCCTCCACACCCTTTTTTTACGGTCCTTCGAAAACCCATCTCCTTAAAAATTAAAATCTAAACATCAATCAGATTAAGATTAAAGATCCAATCAAAACTAAAATATCGTTTAACAATCCTGAATTATAAAGGTGATCTCAATCATCCATCCGCTGGTCGAATGTTATCAGGGGTCGGTCCAGACATTTTGTGAAAGGTCCGTTTTTGTAAAATTGTAAAAAAATTACTCGTAATTTGAGAATATAAAATAAACGTTATGTCACATTCTTTCTGCCAGGGTCCGGCTTTTGTGAATTTGTGCAAATAGGGTCCTGCTATTGCAAAAAACTTTTTTAATGAGTTTTTCAATTGTAAAGACATACAAGATTATGCTCAACAATGTAAAATTACAATTAAAAAAAATTAAATTTTAAAAAATGAACAACAATTGCTGCTACTAAATTAGAGATGCAACACTCAAATATTTGGTATTTAGCCTATACTGCTGTAGCAGAATATTCATTTCGGACGAATAAAGGAAGAAGCGTCTGCCGAAGACAAAACTTAGTTCGTTTACATTTGCCTTTCTCCCCCCCCCCTTTCTGGGAAGGGTTTATTCGATTAACAAAACAATAATGAAGATAAACAAATTTGTGAAGGGTCCGATTAAAAGATGAATTATTTTGTGAAGGGTCCGTTTTTAAGTTAAAATATTTTGTGAAGGGTGACCCAAATTTCTTCTAAACAAATCCCTGGTTATTCTCAATCCCTTAGTTGGGACTTTTCTCACTGTTTTGACACGATGTTAAAATGGCTAAACACACCAAAAACAGGGCAGGACCGGAAATACATTTTATCTAAACTTTCTACTTTAAAGTAAAGAAACAGGCAATTAAACAAGCAGTGTAATTAAAATAAATATTAGATTAAATAAGTTAAATTAAAATATAAATTAAGATACGATACAATTAAATCCATCGTAACAATTTACTTTTCAGTTTTCTGTATTATAGTTCAGTGTTGATTGATGCTAAATGATTAATTATTTACTTTTTCTCAACCCTATAACAAGTACGGATATTACAGCTACTTTTTAATAAAGTATAAATGAATGATAAATTTTGACGTTTGCAAGTTTTGAAAATGCTCAAATTTAAATGTTACGATAACAACCTAAATTCCCAAAATTGACACAAGTCGGTTATCCACAGTTAATAGCTAATCTGACAAATACAGAATGAATTGAATCAGAAAAAAATTTAGTAATTACTGCTTAAGCTTAAAAACTTTATATAAAGATTTTTTAAAAAATATCATAAACATTTTTCAATTTAAAGGAACTCTTATTTTAGTTGCTCATAATATTTTTTCTCTCCATAAATTCCTGAAATGAATAAACTGGTATTTAATTATTACGTGCGGAAACACAGTAACATATTAACGAGGTTCCTAAATTAAACATTATTTATTCTTTAGCACTAAAAAAGTTCCTTAAACAATGGAAAGAAGAACAAAGAAATTATTCCCACTAAAAAGAATACTTTAAGTGCACACTGTTCTTAAATAGCTCTTTCGTGCAGTTATAAAATAAATCAGCCTTAATGTGCAAATAAATTAATCATTATTTTTCTTCCTAAACGTATTCTACGGTACCATGAACTAGTTTATAATGTTGTTATAAAGTGGTCATTTTAATTAATTTTGAAAAATTCTAACTCCTGGCTTATTGTTTGACCTATTATTTCCTAAATTTCGGTCATGACATGTGTTTTTTAAATTACTACACATATTTAACAAAAAAAAGTTCAATTATGGCTAATACTCAAAATAATAGGTCTATTGTGAGACTCAATGAGTAAATTGCTAATTTGTTCGAATAAAATGGGCTATTCACTTAATTGTAACGTAAACGTTAAAAAAACGCATTTGTTTACAACACAAGCAAGTTTGCTAATCATATAACCTTCCTGTTCAAAATCACATCATTAAAAAATAATTTCACATTTGAAAAATTAAAAATACTTGTTATTTTTTAAGTATAACATATTTTTCTAAGTTAGTAATTTATTCACTGTTTGTAGGTTTAATATTAAATCAGTTTAATTTATTTGCTGCTATTTATTAATGAATTTAATGTTAATGTTTAGCTAGTAACACACGAGCTAATTCGATGCAAGAAATCTCAGCACTTCAAATTTTAAATATATATATATATTTTTTTTGAAAGAAAGAAAAACAATTTGATAAAACATTAGATATTAAAAAAACACTTGATAGCAGTAAAACTTGCTACTTCCAACAATAATATTTTTTTAAAAATCATTGTGATAGTTTATTAATCCTTTATAAAGTAAATATATAAATTAAACACTAAAATTCAATCGAGGTAAAAATTCTCTCTCATTCTCTTAATTGAAGAATAACATTTTACAAACAGAACTAATTTACTGTTTTAGATTTTATTTTCAAAAATACTCAGTTAATTTATTTATTATTTATAAAACGAATGTTGATATCAAACCCATTAATTAACTCGAGGTAAGAAAATTAAAAGAAAACCTTTTCCAAAAGCCAATCACTCGTAACCTTGCAGCTCTTCTTTAAAGAAGAGAAGAGAAAGAGAATCAGAGAGAGAAGAGAATCTTTAAAGAGAATTAGAGGTGTTAAAAACCGCTTCATTGAAGAAAACAATTAATCAGTTTTAGACATAAATCAACTTCGTGCGGTGATTCTTCTTTCGTTAATGAGTTGCGTGATTTGCACCACATAATACGATAACGGTAAAGATTTCTCAGGTAAGCCACAGAAACAAACTGGTTTTTGTTTCGTTTCGTTGATGAGGTAATAATCTATTTTTAATTGTTTGTCAAAGTATTTACTCTTTTAAAAGAAGGTGAGATGTAAACACTCCATTTGATATCGAAACTCTAATTAGTCTTTATAGCTATTTTGATTAATTGTAAAGCAATTAGTTTTAAAAATAAAACTTACATTATTATTAACAAAGCAAACGTTAAGAGATCGTTTGTAATTATAAATGACTGACACTTAAAGTTTATAATTAGGTGATGGAGAACAAAGAAGTTTTAATCCACAAAGCTAGGTCTAAAAGCAATTGAAATATATTTTTTTAATCTTTATTAGTTAAATAGTGATCCTTATAGGTTTTATTTAAAGTAAAAACTTGCGAACATTTCACGATTTGCTTGATAGAAATGGAACTGTTACCATGCATCTACTAATAATGTTATTTTATGCCATAATGCTAGTGATCTTTATAGGTTTCATAAGATGTAGAAACCATGCAACCTTCCATAATTTGCCACATAATACGATAACGGTAACCTGCATAACGGTGTACGGGTAAGACACCGAAACAAACTGGTTTTTGTTTCGTTTCGTTGATGAGGTAATAATCTATTTTTAATTGTTTGTCAAAGTATTACCCTTTTTAAAAGAAATGATAAATTTAAAAGGAGGTGTTATCACTTCATTTATCATTGAACCTCTAATTAGTTTTTATAGCCATTTTGATAAATTATGATACAATTAATTTTAAAAATAAAACTTCCATTATAATTAACAAAGTAAACTTAGGAGAAAAACTATAAAAAGCAGACAAATATAAATTTATAACTGGGTGATGGGGAACAAGGAAACTTTAACCTACAAAGTTAGGTTTAAAAACAATTGATATCAATTTTAGTTGAATAATGATCCCTGTAGGTTTCATTTAAAGTAATAAAAAAGAAAACTTCCACCTGTAAATGGAACTGTTAACCATGTGTCTACTGCTGATGTCATTTTATACCTTTATGCCAGTGTTGTGGGTAATTAACCGCAAATTTGTACTAGTATATAAATCTCCATGTAAAAAATAATTTAACGTAAAGTATTCTGAATGTCCAGTGGTTAAAATTTCATCATAAAATTTTCAGTTAGATTAGTTTAAATGTAACGCTTGATTCAATGAAATTTATAGTTAATATGAAAACTATTCCTATGAAAAAATTATAATAGTTTTCAAACAACAAATCCGTAAAGTAATGGACAGATTTCGGTATCTCAGTTAGCGGAACTTTTCTTTTTAAACCGAAATTTCATTTCGAAGATTTTTATTTCTTTGCAACCTTAAGTTTCTTGAGGGAAATTTTTCTAGGCAGTTCTGAGACTAAGTACTAAATTATAAGCTGTAAAATTTCGGCGTATTTATTTTATTTTGAGCATGTTTTGGGTTAGACAACAAACTTTTGATATTACTTGCTTAATAGGTAAAAAGAAAATTGCGTATATATAGTTCGGATAAATAGTTTTGCGAATGACTTGTGATATAAATATATTAAACGAGATCAGGTGAAATCGAAGCTTCACTCAAAGTCTTAAAACTTCCTAAGTGTTCTAAATAGCAAAAATAAATAAGTAGTATATAATATAATATAATATAATATAATATAATATAATGTAATGTAATGTAATGTAATGTAATATAATATAACTCTTGTAAATTATTTACTTGAATACCATTCGTAAATGCATAATTTATTAAAAATTTCACCAGAATAGAGTATTTTGTTTGATTTTAATGATCATTTCTGCAATCAAATCACATTCGTTTTTCGTAGATTATCATTCTCAACAAGATTGTTACGTAACTTCTCAATTAAAATGGTAAAAAAAAATCCTTTTGGATATATTTTATTTGATTTTTTTGAATAGAGAAATGATTGTTTTTTCATCCATCTACGCATTATTATGAAATAATCCGAATAATGTTGTTCATTCACTGAAAAAAAATAATTGAAAAATAATGACAAAGCATTTCGTGGGAGTCGTTCACTGTTTCAAAGAATTAAAAAAATTGTTTATCTCTCAAATGAATTGCGAAAATCTACAAAAAACTTAGTACTACTTTTAATGATGTATATTTTTGTCTTACGTAGCACCAATATAGTGAGTATTTCTCTGTCCAATTTGGCAACACTTGATAAGTAAATGCGTTGTTGTTGTTTTTTAAAATCCGCAAAATACTAACATATACTTGAGAAACAACTGAATTTTAATTAGGATTCTACATGTACCTAGAAAATAAGTTTTTCACAATAAAATACATATATTGTTAATAATATTTTTGTTAAAAGATGTTTCTTCAGTTAAATAAGTAGGACAAAATATATGTTGGCAACATTATTAGATGATAGATTTTAAAAGAATTGTGCGAAGTATTGAATAGTAAAGAAGCAAATAGATTTTCATTGCACGGTGACAAATAGAATTGCATTAACTACGATAGTTATTTTACTATTTTAAATTTAAACCTTATAATAAAAAACTTTTCTCAGCAGATTACTACTGTACTCATTTAAAAGGAGATATTACGATTTATATACTTTTTGTCTCGAAATGAGCAGTAATGCGGCTTGAACTTAATATACTCAATTCTTAATATGCTAAAAATTTATATATATATATATTATATGTATAAATATAAGTTAAAAATATAGAGAAAAGAAGGAAAATGATATAAAGATTACACAAAGGAGAAGAAAAAATTATTAAAATTTTTTTTTCAAAAATATTCACAAGATTAAAAAAATTTTGAAATTAAAAAAAAAAAAATTGAAAAATAAAAGAAAATTAGTAAAAGATATAATCTCGTCATCAGCTCATGCGTTTATAACCGAAAAAATAGGTCTTTCTAATATTGTATTAATATAGACATAGCAAAACATATCAATACAATAGTATGAGTAGCACCGGGTACCATTTTCGTTTCAATTTTTTCGGTCCTCCTCACACTATTGTATCGATATATTTTCCTGTGCCAAAAAGGATAAAAAAAAAGAAGAGAAAAACGAAGAAAATTAGCAAAATTAATAAGCACTCCTTTTTGCGGTTATAATCGTGTGGGCTGGTGAAGAGATTGTATCTTTTCATTATTTTATTTTTCGGCTCTTTAATTTTTTCTAAAAAATTATTTTTTTAAATATATTTTTTTTAAAAATATTATATTTTTCTTCTTCTCTTTTCATTAATCTTTATTATTTTCAATATTTTCGCTATTTTTTTTTTAATTCTCTCAATTTTTTTAGAGGGTCAAGGTAATAATATTATACTGGAAGATTTAAAGCTCGTAATTAATAAGGTTGATTTTTAACTATACAATTTAAATGATTTTAGAGAAATTATTAACAAGTATTTTAAAAAAAATCATTGTTAATTAAATTTATATTTTTTCTGCGTGCCAATCCAATTCAAACAAATCCATGGCTAAAAATATTCAAAGAATTTTACAATAATTTTTTTTTTAAGTTTATGATAGTAATGATAATTTTTTTTAATAAAATTTCAACTAAATCGATGAAAGTTTATTTTGAATTATATTTTAACAGAAAACAATAAATATATATATATATATTTATTTTTTGTTGTAAAACACATCATCAAACTGGAAGTCTTAGACAATAATTTTTTTTAGTGGATTTGCAAACGATTCGCTTCTACGAAATTTCGCCCTACTTAAATTAAGTGCAGGACACGAAACTAAAATACAGTTTATTTCAACCATTTCGAATGTTTATTAGCAATTTAGTGATCTAGTTCAAGTCATCAAAGAGATGAAACAGAAATAACATCAAAAAGACGAAGAGGGTAAAATTATTCCTTTTCAAATATTAAATTTCTAAAAAATCGTCATATCTTTGTAGATACTATGACTTTTCTTATTTTTGTTTACACACTAAAAATTATTACACAAAGACAAATAAAAACAATAAATAATTGTAATCTATTAAAGTTCGTAAATTTTGCAAAATAAATAAATAAATCTAGACATTAATTTCTCTCCTACGTCTTTCTGGTGTAAGGTCAACTTTTAATGTAAAAATAAATAAATAAATAAATAAAATTAAGAATAAATAAAACTTCGCGACACCTGGTTTTAATAACTTTCCCATTTCCAATGAAACCGTGTCGGGCTATAGACAAAATGAGAGTAAGTATTTTTTCATCTCGTTGAGTAACTATGCTTTTAACAATAACGCTACCCGGTTCTACTACACAGGATGAATTCGGTTGAAGAATTATGCCTGTTATCTTTTTACATCTCGTAGTTAACTTTCATGCAACTTCGGTTACTAAGTTAACCTCACAAGTTTCTCTCTGACCCATCCATTCCAAAAATAGAGAATAATCCAAAGTCAACGGGGCAAAGAAAGAAGCGCCAAATTAAGAAGAGATAGTTGTTCTGTATCGTCCACTCGGTGGCCTTGGCAGCAGGTATATTCACAGTGCACACACAATTCATAACAAGCCGCATTATTATTTTCTCTTCCTTTTCATTTGTGTTCTGCGTCGAGCTGTCCGTGATCTCAAGGTTCGTTGATTCCTGTAGTGAAACTTTTGGGGTCAGTAATAACACCACTATAATAAGAATTTCGTCGTCGCTATCTTCAGCATCTGGTCTACCGGTAAAAAAAGAATTTTGGCGACAATTTCTTTGTAGTTTTATTCTAGGAAGCCACAATAAGCAAGGTGCGTCTATATGGGAGTGGAATTGGGTCCCTATTTTTTCCTCCATGCTTAATTTTTACGTTGTTTTTCCGTCTTACGATAGACGTTTTTTCATGAAGGGAAATTTTTTTGCTTATTGTTTAGGCAATTCCAATCAGATTTCATTTCAATATTTAAGATTATCCTTAGAAATAGAAGAAGAGTTGCTGATGCGATAATGCTCATCTTGAGGACGATTCTTATCAAAAAATATTCGAAGTGAGGATTTATTGATGTTTTTTGCGATTATTTCAAATGAAGGGAAAAAATTATTAAAAAAAAAGAAGAAAAGACTCCTTTAAATTCATTGATGAAGTTAGAGGAAAATATGCCAAAATAAAAATAACTGACAATTATCTGCAAGCAGTTTATAGATTAAAGATTATCTTAACACATTATCACTATTTTTTCTCATTTTTCTGTAAGATCGAATTCGGTATCCTTAAACTCATATTTTTTGTTCAAAAATAATTTGATTTTTGTTGCATTGTCATATCAAAATGTTAACATTATAATCTCAATTTGTAAAAATGATTTAACTCCCACGAATATTTTTCTTAATTCCTATAGATTTTTTTCGAGCGAAATTTTATTCAAATATAATATTGTGTTTGCAAGTTCATAGATTCATCAGATTAATATTTTAATTTTAGACCTTTTCTTAAAGTACATTACGCGATTTGCATTATATTCTTTCAACTTAATTACTTATAAATCCATATTTATCAAATAAATTAAATTTTTTGCAGTTAGCAAGATGCTGCTCATTATTTGCATTTAAAAGTAGTAAAAAATCAGAGGGTAAGATGATAAGGATATGACCTTTCAATAAATAGGAAAAGGAAATAAAAATGATTGTATAACTAACTATGCAACTGATTTACACATAAACGGTAAGCATGAAACGCATTGAACTCTAATATCGTTCATATTAGCTGTAACGTTCATGCAGAGCACAGTTGAAGTAGAAGCATAATATTGTGCAAATTGAACGATTTTAAACTTTAATACACAATACTATGATTTAACTTCTGCGGAATTATGATTCAATTAAATTTTTTTTGGTTTAACCTGCTGCTAATTTTCATACAAAGAGAAAAAAATTCTGGCAAAATTACCACGCTTGGATTGTAAAGACATTTCTGGAGAAAAAGAACCCAATACTAAAAATTAAACCAAAGTATGCGGTATTTAAACTATTCATAGGATAATTTTACCGTTCACTGTTGTTACTGTTTACCGGAAATAGTTCTTATTACAATACATTTAACAACAAATACAAATTTCAAAAGTAAATGTAACCAAATAAATCGTTTTCATTCTATGTTCTAAAGTACCACTCTAAAATTACCAAAATAATCTTCAGAACTTTTAATCATTTTACGATTTATTTGGTAATTTTAACATTTTGATGTTTTTGCCTCTTAACAAAAAGAAGGGTAATAATCTGTTTATACTTCTACTGTTTATTTAAAATGGCAGTTTATTTAAGTGGCTGACAGGAGTTAAATAACTGTTAATTTTTTTTCTATTCTAATATAATTTCTCAACTATAACAAGTGCTAAAGGGACAAAAAATTGCTTCAAATATTTAAATAAACTGACTTAAACTTAGATATATCATACTATGGCAGCTGTTTTATTAATTTAAAAAAAATCTTACTATTCCAAAGAAATTTTTTACTGTTACTCATACAAATGTAAGAGTGTGTTCTCATTACAAAATATGATTTATTACAAGTTCTTGTCAAGGTGAAGAACAGTTAACCAAGTCAAAGATGAACATAAATATAAAAAAGATGCACCCATTGTTATTATGAGATTCAAACCCACTACCTCTACGCTTCCATTTTTAAGTAACGGTTAAGCTACTGATTTAGTTCAGCCTTGTTCAGGTGTTTGTACACTTACAAATGCATATTTTTTTTATACTTTTAAATGTTGGTAGATGTTAACCTACAGTTTGAATAGGAAAAAAAACTAATAACCGACGAGAAACAAAGTTAACAAGTGTTTATGCTTGCTGAATAAAATAGAGGTAAACAAGATTAAAATTTGACAAAGCGCTTTGGTAAAAATTACCTGGTTTTTTGGTGTTCCCATAGAGCCAGAAACGTTTAATTTGACCAGCAGTTTTGACCATACCTTTTTTGGTCAGTGCAGTCAACGGTAAAATATACGATATTCTTTTTAAAGTACAGTGAACAAAACAAAAAATAGACAACCCCGAATAACTTTTGATCTAATAATTGAATCTTCATGTTCTTAGACTTATTCTTAATAATTTAAAAGTGTGACCTTAAATTTGCTAATTAATTAGTGCAGACGATATTTTAAGTTACGAAATCTAACACAAAAACGTACTTTCTTTTAATAAACATGCTTTTTTTTCTCCAACGGATTCGGATTTCTGACCCCAAAATATAGGTGATAGCCGCAATCTATAGAAATAGAGTCCCCATAGTTTGATCAGGAGAGCTGTTCAACGTTTGAATCCCTTAATGATAATTTTATTTTTTGCGTATTTCGCCATATCTCAATAACTTTTTAAGCGAATTGAACACAGTTATTCAAAAATAATTCCATGCAAACTACAACTTCTAATATATATTTATTATTTTATTTAATATTGGCAGAAGAAAAAATTTGAATTGCAAGATCTATAATTTTTACGTCATTTTGCATTGCAAAATTTACCACAATTTTATTTATAAATTTTATAATTGGTACTTTACATCAATTAAATTATTGACTCTAATAACTGAATGTGAGTTTGAATATTTGAATAAAGTTTTACTCAAGTATCGTAGATTTCCGGTCTTCCAAGTCAGTCAAAAAAATACTGCCACCCTTTTTATGCATATTTTTTGTAAATTTTATTTAATAGATCAGACTTATCTGATTAACGCAATCTTTACTAATACTTTTATAAGAGCCGTGATGGCTCAGGTGATAAAGCGTTCTCCTCCCAATGAGGTGACCCGGGTTCGAATCCCCGCAATGGCTGATCGATATGAATTTCGCATCCAGCTCACACAAACCACAGTGCTGACGAAAAATATCTTCAGTGGTAGACGGATCATGAGTTAGAGTCCCCTTTCCGTCAGGCTAATCCTGGGTAGTTTTCGTGGTTTTCTTCTCCGTGTAACACAGATGCGGGTTAGTTCCATAAAAAAGGCCTCCACTAGGGCCAATTTCCTCCACTACTTGATCCAGGCGTTCCCTTGTTTTCTGGATTGGGTTTAAAATTACAAGACCACGGAGTGGAATAATAGTAGTCGTAAACTCCAAATTGGGTCAGCTGTTCAACGCCGGTTGCCAAATAGAATAATATTTTATAAAAGATTACAAAAGCTTGCTAATTAACAAAAAGCTTATATCTTTTAAAACGCAAAAAATTGCTATTCTGTGTTTTTTCTTAAATACTTCGAATTAAATCGGATCTTCATTATGAATATAAAGGTTTGATTAAGGTTAAATGTTAATTATTCGTTATCAATATAAATGTTAAATGCAATGAAAAACCATTCTTCTGTTTCCAAAATTTCTTATCATTTTTGTTATCGCTTTATCTATTCATTATCAATGTTAATTTGATACTTATCCATTTGTCAGTTGCAAATAATATTTCTAACGCAGAAATTATAAGCTCTACAAGCTCCGTATTGAACGCCGGAAAAAGTAATTAACCTTAAGAATATTCATTATTTATCGGTGAGAGTTAATTGTATTCTGAATTACAAAGAAATTAAATAGGTCAAAGTATTAGTATTAAACAATGTTTTTTTTTCAGAATATTATTTTGGAACAATAGAAACCATAGTTTAATTTTTTTTTTTTTTTGATTTTTTAAACCTCTTAGAAGAAAAGTTCTGCTTGAATTATGTAGCATTAAATAAATATATTTCACAACTAATATGGGATCAATTCATTTTTTTATGTGGCCAATTCATTTATGGGATCAATTCCAACCTTTTTTTAAAAATTTTAATTGATATTTTTCATTTTAAGAGCATGTTGCTTGTGAATTAATTTCTGTCCTTATATGTCATTGCATATTTAGCTTTGAAATATGCTAAACTAGCAAATGTTGCTATTACGGCGAGTTTTTCAAATTATAAGAATTCGCTTTTCGATTAAAGAAATTCTTTCGATTTGACAAATATCAAAAAATATTTAACAATAAAATGCAGATCTGCTGTTCTTGTAGATTGTAACTAAATATTAATAAGTTCTCATTTATTTTTGCTTGAACCCTAACTTTAATATGATGATAAGTTTAAGCATATTATTGCACTACCTAAATTTCGTAACAGGATACTCAGTGGCGAAGAATAAAGAAGCCTATTCGGCCTATTGATAAATATGCGGATTGTATACAGGGTGTCCCAGAACGACCGCATAAACTCTGCACGGCTAGATTCTTCGCTGGGAGTACATAAGAACTACCCAAAGAAGCGTTCCTCTACTATCCATAGTTTTCGAAAAAAATACGAAAAACAAAGTATGACGTCACAGCCGGTGCAAGAAAAAACACTTTATTGAACACTTGGCGAACAAAGAACACATCTTAGGTATTCTTTGGCCAAGATTGAACATATCAACAGCAGTATACTATGCACAATTTAAAGCAAATGTAAGATTTTCACATTTTAAACATTATCGTCTGGAAAGATATGCAAATACTGTTGTTGATAAATTCAATAAAGTGTTTTTTTTTCCTGCACCGATAGTGACGTCATACTTCGTTTCTCGTATTTTTCTCGTAAACTATGGATCGTACAGGAACGCTTATTTGGGCAGTTTTTATGCACTCCCAACGAGGAATCTAGTTGTGCAGAGTTTATGCGGTCGTTTTGGGACACCCTGTATATACACTATTTTGATGATTTCCTGAAATTTTTATTATTTTTTTTATTTCCGATGATTTAAAACAAATTTGAGTCGGTTTATATTACTTTTTTTGGAATTTGACAGGGAACTGAATTTTGCATTTTTCATTGTTTGACTTATAAGTCATGTTCCAAAAATTGGTTATCTTCATCAATATCATAACATTTGCTACCTTCATTCGATATTTTTTTTGCCATCCATAGGACATATTTCCTCCTATATACTATTTTAACGTTTAACTTAGTAAATATTACTTTAATTTAAAATGAGGGAAATTTCGTAGGTTTTGCAGAATTAATATCTAGTGTAGATCAAATTCATAATCTGAAATACAAATGAATTTTAAAAAGTGGCATTAGGAGAGGCAGTCAGTGACATAAATTGCATTGACGGATACTCTTGGTCATAAGTCTTTCACCATCTCAGAAAAATCAGTTTCATGCTGAACCATAATATCGGTATAGTTAACTACAAAACATAGCAAATTTGCCGCAACTTTTTTTAAAAAAAGGTGTTAAATTGAGCCACGTTTTCATCTCAGTTGAGCCATAGTATCTTGTTATAAAGTTTGAGAAATACGCAAACAAGGTTCAAATTAGCCCCATATCAAAGTTTCAGCAAATTTAAACGATATTACTGTTCAACCAGCTTAAAAAGAAACCGTGGGTGGACAGAACACTGTAGTTGTTTTAAGAGCAGTAAGTATTGCCTAATACTTTCTATCAGCGTAATATATAACGATTAACTCGGGAATCCAATTTAGTTTTGACCATTATAACTATAAGTAAAATAAGAAATCCAAGAACATATATTTTTTTCTATGGTCTATTTCTCATAACACGTAAAAGCAGTTGATCTGAAAGATTAAGTGATATCAAATAAAAGAAGTCATAACAAGACCAAGAATAGACGCTATTGTTTAACAATTATCTTGACCCGATGCCCTTAGAATTGAATTGGTGTTACAATCTTTTGTTCTGTCATTTTAGACGAAATTGAAGACATAATCAGATGAGCTTAATCATTTCACAACCTAGTTTGCTGATGATCCGATTTTGGACGATTTATTCGTCATTGGTGATAAATAAAAGTGAAACACTTTTAGAACGAAACGAAAAATAAATAAATAAAAGTTGAAAAGTTTTATTATAAATAGTATTTTCAGTTCTTTTCTTCCATGGGGGAAAGTCAGGCTTAGCATCAGACTGTTTATATTTCGTATAAAATATTTACCATCAAATTCAAAACCATCTGACAACAACAAATAAATGCAAGAAACCGCAATGAAAAATTCAGTAAACAGAAAAGTTGTGTTGCCATAATAGTTAGAAATAAAAAAAAAATCCAACTTCAAACCAAAAAGTGATCGAATTATGGAAGATATTGCAAAGTAACGTTGTTTCAGTTTGTAAATTGATTACTTTATAGCTAATTTTCCATATAGGTTAACGTTACTGGTACATACACGTTTGGCAGTATAAATGGGTAAGTAAATTTACAGACAATTTACCAGTGATGATCTTTTTTATTATTTCAAGGATGATTTATGAGTTTAAATTATGTTCTATGGTTCTATTTTTAGCATTTTCGCTTAATTTATTTATTTGTTTTGTTGTACCGATATATCATTATCTCTAATTACACCAACATTGTTATTCTTTCAACTAAAGCAATATTTCTTGAATGAAAATGGAAATATTAGAAAAAATGTATTTAGTTCTATGTTTTCAACGATTAATTCTAATATATATGTTTCAATTAAAAATGTTCTTTTCTCATTTATATGAGCTCTGACGAAATTCTTTTTGAAAAATACTGCCCACGAATTTGCACGTCTTTAAGTTATGTAAAAATATTAAAAACGGATTTTATGTTATTGTTTTCCTTTAAAGAGACTTTAAATGATAATTATAAAAAGTATATTAAAAGTAACTTTAATTTATAATGTTTCTAATTAGTTCATAAGATGAGTAAATTTCTCTTACTGTGCTATACACTCCTTTAAAGGAAAAAAATGCAGAGTAAACTTATAAGTGTAGAGAATACTTATAAGTACAGAATATACTTATAAGTGTTGAGAATACTTATAAGTATAGATAATACTCATATGTGTAAAGAATACTTATAAGTATAGGGAATACTTATAAATATAGAGTAATAAGTATAGCAAAAAAGCATAAATATAAAGTGTAATTAATGTATCGGAATTTTTATAAATTTAAGGTCGCTACTAGCGAATTAAAACATCTAGAAGTAAAATATTTTTCTTAAAACAAAATTAGGGTTTATTTTACCATGAATTCCACATTTGAACTAAAATCTATTTAAAACAATATGCGTATATTGTTAATTTATTTTTAAAATACTTAAAAATTTATTTTTATTTATTCGCATCAAAGATTAGCCAAAATACTTTAAGTTTTACTCAGTAGCGATGACGTACGGCATTAAATGTTTATCCCTTTTTTTAAGATTGCAATGCAAAGGATTGGTTGGCTATGGGTTTCTAATCTCTTTTTTATTTGGAGGGCTGTGTAATGAACTATTACTGAAATCCCCAGGAAACGATAAATTTACACTTTAAATTTTTCAAAGCAGGTATATTTGTGTTTCGTTGATATTTTAAAGGCGGGAAATATCTACAATCACTCTACAATCATATCAAAAGCTAAGGCCTCGTTTACATTTTTCCTGTTTGTACTATAATCATCATCATCCAACCATGGCAAGCTCCTAGCCCAATTTTTAGGGCTCTGCTGTGCTATAACCATTTAAACTAGGTTTAATAGTTGATTTAACAATCGCAAGTAAGCATAAAATGTATAGAAACATTATTTACGCCAATCAAATGAAACAGCACTTTCATGCCGTGATTAATCGAAATGACTATGCAAATAAAACAAAACAAAATCATTGATGACAAAATCTTCAATCAAGAACTAGGTTCCCATGTTTGATTGCTGGGGAATTTTTTTCTTCTTCTGAAGATAAACTCTGGCGAAGTGACGCTGCACGAAATCTTCAGCATTATTTTACCGGTAAAGGGAGAATGACGAGGATTTTTTTTTCCAGGTATTCTTTCAGCTCCAACATTTAACTCTGTTTGCCGTATAACAATGTTTTCTTTCATCACGTGCGGGTGATCATTTCATTAGTAATGACGGCAGAAGGCCAGAAACAATGACATATTTGACACTATGACCCGCTTTTGGTTTAGAAATGCAACGGTACGTTACGTTAGTTGCGTCAGTTGGGGTGTTTTGTTAAATATTTACTTAGGCTGAAGCTCTTTGTACTTTACAAAGGAAATCTCCATTACGTTCTTATAAGGAAAGAAAGTATTAAAGACTTTAAGTTTTTTGTATTATCTTTCGAATTGAGACTTAAATAGCGAATGATATTATTTTGAGCGAAAATCATTTTATTTTAAATGATAATAGCAAACGATAGTTGTTATCAAACCCAAGGTTGTTTAATTATTTGAGACAAGAACTGTGTTGCTGCACTAATTCGTACTTTCAACTCTCTATTGAAAAGAAATGCCTGTTTTCAGAATAGTTTCTTGTCGTTAAAATAACTTTGTTTTAATTTAAGTATTTCAACAACGCAATTAACTACAGCAGAGTCGAGTTCATTTTTGGACTACAATGTTCATCAAATATTCCGTTTATTCCGGTAAGAACAATCCCATGAAACTTATCCATGCGCTATATTCAGGTGGCGTAGAAAATAGAATCGAGTCTTGTAGATATGTGTGTAGATTAAGTATATGTAATATCTTCGATACTTTGATAAAAAGTCAAAAGTTGTTTTATTTAGAATTAAGATAAGTTAATGTGTTTCATTTTTTAACAGAATAAAAGTAAGTGCAACCCAATCGAAAAGCAACCTTTTAATTTAAAGTTTTTCGATAGTTTTTTAATATAAATATTCCAGTAGAAGTTCTTACTCGTATACCTTCTATTTTCTGGTAAGTACATCTTATATTGAAATATTTTTTAAAATTTTTTGATACAAGTAAAGTCATACTATATATTTAAAGTTTGTGGGATAATGTCACACAATTCGTTATGAAGGAACGATTATTCAGTATTAATACTTCTATATTAATTTATTAATTCTTAAATGCTGTTAAATAATTGCCTTTTAAAGAGAACTCTATTTAAAATGAATTCATGTTTTCAGAATAGTTCCGTGTGGTTTGAGAAAACCCATTTTAATTTAAATATTTTGACTCACTTAAGACTATTTTTAATGATAATAATAAATTATAATTAAAAATTAATGATAATAATTAAATATCATTAAAAATAAATTTTTTATACAAATTTATTGTTAATACATATTCACAAAAAATAATAACAATTCATTAATATATTTTTCTATAGTTTAGTACAGAGTATTTCAATTTATAATGCAATATTTTTTATTTTCTCTTCAATTTTTAAGTGACAATTTCATTGATGAAGATTTCACCGTAAATGCTCCATGAATGATTTATATAGATTTTTGAATGTAAGCTAGTCCTCTCCTTTAATGTTAATCATTATTTTTAATAAATTCTGATATTTTTAGTTATTTTTTTTTATTTGGTATAAAATAAACATCTGTTACGACACTTTTTATTAATTTAAAATTATTTATTATTCAAAAATTTGTTTTTTGTATTCGTAAAGAAAAGCCTCATAATAACTTAATTTATTAACAATTTTTCTTTATTGCTCACTAAAAAAGTTCTAGGTTCATTTGCCCTTAGTGAGTTGATTAAGGTGGCAAACTAAGTTTTTAGTACAAAGTAAATGATAAATAGTTTGAAAATTAAAATCTAAATATTGTTTGTGGAAATCAGTAATTTAAAAAGAAGAAAAATCTGAAACGAGTAACTACTTTCTGAACTCAACTTTTCAAAACATTTCAAAATATTTTTGTCTTAAGCTCTTACGAAATGGAGTATTAACTTTTCCTTATATTATGTTTGTTTCATTTTTTAAAAATATAATAATATATTTCTAAATCTAATTTATAAATATAAAAATATAACTGATTTCAGTTCGGTAAAATTGGGATAAATTTTTACTCCTTACTCATGATTACTTTGTCTTATCATTAAAATTTAAGCTAGCAGTTTCCTAGAGAATGTAACAGGTACTTTCAAAGCCAAGTCACAAAACACAGATAATGAAAAAGAAGAGATATTAGTAATGAGTAAAGAAATCATTGTTAAAAATATTTTAAATTTTTTGCACAACTTATAAACTACTGCTATATAAAATAGTTTATTAACCAACACGTGCCTTCATAAATGCATTTTTATTTAAATTATATTTAATTGGATAAAAGGAAATACAATATTTTTTGCAAACGATTTGAGAAATAAACCTTTTCCATAATCGTTTTCTAACATTTGGCAGAAGTGATTAAAACACTTCCTGGGTTACGATTAACAGTTAATCTCATAAATTTAGTATTTCACAGAAGTAGTGACCAATTTTGTGTAAATTGTATTTTGGATATCCCTTTTAAATCAGTAAGACTAATACAAGATACAAATAGCAAACGATTATATCAAAACGATTCTAGAAATAAAGATGTTCATAATATTCATCTACATTAATGTTCTTAGAGATATTAATTTTCATAATCGTTATCTAATATTCAATTTTAAATCAAAGTACTGTGAGACTAAAATATTTTTTAGGCTATAAATTGTTTTATAGAAATAGTGATGACCCTGATTTAAACTTGTATTCATCGTATTTAATACTCCTTTTAATTTCATAACACTAATACAAAAAATTGGTTCTAAAGTACGTCAAAAATAAAATTTATAAGGTTGTTTTTACATTTTAAAGCACCTATTCGTTTGAAAATCTGCCGCTCTTTCTCCAAAAAAAATTTTTTTTCTTTCCAATTCAAATCAATAAATCTGTCTTTCTACTTAGGAGGGAAATATTTCCGAAAGGTATATTTTACTGTTTATAATATATTTTTCGTAACATCTCCGCAATTTCCTGCCTCGCCAAGGTCAATATTGCTACTTCACAATAGGTTTACCATTCTTGCCTGAATTATTCACGCTATTGTGAAAATCTTCATGTCTGATTTACGTCTCTCAGCGTATAGACTCCTTTGACAATGTTTTACAACCGCAAAATTTCCTACGTTATAGTATACCACCACAAATAAACGTGAATCTTTTGAAAAATTCGTCTGAATTTATGAATCCGATAAAAATTCCAGGTCCTTAATCATACGCAGGACAGCTACTATTACAAAAACAAAAATTATTTTCTCAAAGTAAAAGTGTGATGCACTACGACATAAATTTTAGTCGCTGAATGTGGGGGATATAAATATTCGAAATGATTTATTTTATTATTTTAAAAATGCCTTATTTTACTATTTATAAAGAAATGCTTGTTTTGTTTAACGGTTTTAGTTTTGCCATCTGAATCATGCTTTGAGAAAAAAGTTAAAACTGATATTATCGTTGAGTCATACTTTCCTCCCAGTTACATTCAAAGAGGAAATTCATTGTTTAAACTAAGAAGAATATAAAATGTTATTTAGATTCTTTGGAACATGACTCCAACTGTTTTAAAACAATTTCTAAAGCAGATTTAAAAATAATTGCTCTTCTTTAAAATGTATACTCTAACTAATATTATTGTACCATGGACCCCTTGAATTCGAAAAAAATCGCGTAATTAGAATGTGCAGATAATCTAGAATAAATATTTTTTTAAAAATGACTTCATATAACTGCAAATTGGCTAGGTTATATACAGTTCTATTATTAATTGATTATCGACCCTAAATCAGCTATTTTCAATACAGCCTAAGTATAAGTAATATTTTATTATTTATTTATTTTGTTTTTTTTATTACTTTTTCATTATTAGTATTTTGCTTGTAATGGCTATCTATTCTTAGCTTCCCCTGTTATATTCTTATTTCTATACAATTAAAAAAATATGGTAAACAGGTTTTTTTAATAATTAACAGTAACATAAATTTCTAAATCTATTTTTCTATAAAATGAAGTCACTATGACTTTAAAGCTCTCCATGAATATTTAAAAACGAAAACAAAGGTGTACTATTTTAAACTCTGGCAAACCATTTATTGGTAGAATTTAAATAACCTATGTCAATTTATGTGTAGCATGAAATCTAAATACAAATACTATTATTTTCGATTCGTTATAATATTTAGAATTCATACAATAGCGATAGTATCTAAGAGGTAGGAAAAGTTAAACCTGCACGGAGGAAAAAATTCTGGTAAAATTACAGTATTGGATTTCCGGAAAACACAAACTCCATTAATTCTGATTAAGAGAACCAAAATACATGATATTTGAACCATTCATTTCGTAATTTTTCCTATCAGATGGTAACGGTTTACCGGAAATTCTAGTTTTAAAAATTATAGTTATCGCCGCACATTTAGTAAAAATATTAAATTGAAAATTAAATTTAATTGAATAAATTGTTTGTATATCATGCTTTAAGATATCATGATAAGATTACCACATTTATCAAATTTTATAACATATTATAAAACCATTTTGTGTTGCTAATTTAATCAAGATTATTACCAAAGCTCTTCGGTAAAAATCACCGAGTTTTTTGGTATTTCCAAAAAGCCAGATACAAGGTAAATTTTACCATATTCTGGTAGTTTTGACCATACTTTTTTTTCTCAGTGTACAAGCCTGCTATTCTGATGCATTCTCGGAAATGATTCTAAAAATATACAGTGTTAAAAGCGATTCTTAGAAAAAATTCCATCATGATAAGTATTAGACTTCATGACTTATAATACTATAATAAGTGAAAAATACGAAAAACTAACAAGGGAAACTAGGGAAGTGTGACTCGCCAATTTTAAAATAAACTAGTGGGATGTATGCCTTATGAGGAATAATTTTAGGGGGCAACATTCGTTTCGGCCCATAGAAGGTCCTGTGAGAGATAAAAAATAATTCAATATATAGAGAAATCGATATTTTATATCTTCAATGCAGACTATTAGTTATTGTAATTGTCTCATACTCCAGATAATTTGTAATTAATTGGCTAATTAATTAACAAATTAATTAATTAATTATTAATTAATTGATTGATTTGCAATTACATACTCCAATAAATTTGGAAAATTTTTGAAAAAAAAAGTTAAAAAAAATTTGATGTCAAATTTTTTTTTTTTAAATTAACCTAACAGGTTTTTCTGAAAAACTGCAGATATACAAAATTTTCAAAATCAATTTTGAGTATAACTATGCATTATATAGTACGTAAAAGTAAGTACCACAAAATTAATTGGAGTATGAGATAATTACAATAACTAATAGTCTGCATTGAAGTAATAAAATACCGATTTTTCTATATAGTGAATTATTTTTTATCTCTCACAGGACCTTCTATGGGCCGAAACGAATGTTACCCCCTAAAATTATTCCTCATAAGGCATACATCCCACTAGTTTATTTTAAAATTGGCGAGTCACATTTCCCTAGTTTCCCTTGTAAGTGAGCATGCATAAGCATTTTTGTGAACTATAAAAAATTTTCAGCAATTCAATTTTATCTCTATACCACCTAGTTCGGTAAATTAATTTCCTGTTTTATTATAAAAGTTTATTGAATTATAATGTAATATCTTCTTGTGAATTTAATAATTTATTTGTCTTATATTTCAGATTAAATGAAACCAAGAGAGGAATCATGCGGAATACATGAAGGTAATGAATAATATTTTGGCTTTTATACAAAGTTACTTGAGTAGGGACTTACATACGAATAGCCACTAAATTCTTTTCTAAATTCATAGCTATTACAAGCACGGTTACTTTTTCACTTTTTAACTAATTTGAATAAAACGTTAACCGCATATGCGATAGTGTCCTGCTTCAAAAATAGAAATCATTCTATTACGTTCATAGTTTCTATGATTAAATGACTTTTTAGGACCTTAGAATTTACTTTTAAATTAATTTTTAAAAAAGACATGAATACAATAAAAAAAATCTTACTTCCAAGGTAAAATGAATTAATATTAAATATACTGGTAAATATTAGGTAATCATGCATGAGTTAATCGTTAGGTAATCGTTCGTGAATTAATCGTTAGGTAATTGCTCAAAATAAAAAACACTGCCTTTTGAAACTAAACATATAGCATTCGTTTCACTGCATTCATAGCTTTTTTTTATTATTAAATGTCCTTTCAGACAATTACGAAAAAACTGAATTTATCATTAAATTAATAAAAACCAATGAATACACTAAAAGATTTCACTTTTAATATAAACTCAACTAACATTGAAAATATTTGATATTAAGCAATCGAGTCTGGTAAAATGAGAAACATTACGTTAATAAAACACCCATGTTCGAATTGCTTCAGCGAGCTCATAGTTTTTTTTATGAAATGACTTTAACTAAAAAAAAGAAAGAAAAAAAAAACATTAACACAGTAAAAAAAATCTTACTCCCAGTGGAAACTGGATTACTATTTAAGATGCAAAATTACCGTACCTGTAAGCATGGAGAATGCTTTTAGAAAATACCACTTAAATTTATCCAAGCCATCTTTCTTATTTGTAATTTTAACCTGTACTTTTACGACAGTGTTCTGAAATACACGTACTATTTAATTATGTAAATTTATATTTCAAAAATTTCATAATGCTTTCCCAGTATGCCACTAATAAAAATGAATTTAGTTTCTCTTTTAAGAATATTTCTGAAACCATTGTTCTAAAACCACAAAGGATTCAGTAACGATCCACAATAAAAATTATTTATATTACAGTCGTTGACTTTATATTCTGTGTAGATTTATTACTGAAATTCTTATTTTTAGGTGTACCATGCTTCTGAAACTCATGGCACTAGTAACTGCTTTAGTGGTGAGTATATTTCTAATCATGATTTTTCAATATATGTAGTTGATCTATCCGACTACGTTATTAATAATTTTTAAAAAATTACGAAACATTTTATGTGCTTGATTCGTTTTGACAAAAAATGGATGTACTGAAGTAATTGAAATGCATCCACAGTATTATGACAGTATGTTAAAAATGGCTCCTTTAGCTGTAAATTGATAAAATTATTCATAATTTTATAAACTAATTCGTATCTTATTAAATTATTAGAGCAATGTACTTCTGCATCTTTGATATCGGACCATATTGGCATCTATAGCCAAATTGGTATTAAAACTTATTAGATTTTAACGTATTGATTATTATAACATATTAATTCTTATTTTAAAATTTTTTATTTCAGAACGATTTTAATCAAATATATGGTACACATGTTTAAAGTTTCGTTACGAGATTTGTGATTATTATATTATGCTTAGAATTGTTTTTTTTAACCTTAGTAGTAAATTGATATAAATATTCATAATTTATAAATTACTAAACTAATTTGCATGGAATTAAATTATTAGTGTAACGTACTTATGCATCTTTGATATCGGACGTCTCTATAGCTAGACTGAAATTAAAATTTATTAGATTTTATATATTGATCATTATTACTTGTTAAATATTAGGTCTTATTTCCGAAATTTCTTCTTTAAGAACGATTAAAATCAAATATTTTTTTTATTTAATCAAATTTATTTAATCGATTTTAATCAAATATTTTAATCAAACATATGTTTAAAGTTTAGTTACAAGAAATTTGATTATTATATTATGCCAAAAATTTCTTACATAACAGTTGTATTTTCGAATTACAGTCGGACCTCTATTTAACGAAGTCGTTAAATCCCGCTTATAGGTTCCTTATGTGGAAAATTTGTTAAATAGAAAATCACCTTTTGAAACACTTAAATAACACAAAGCAAGTTTTAATTTCATAAACACTAGACATCATTAAAATAGCAATTGATACACCTTTACCTTGTAAACTGCTATTTATTTTATAAATTCTTAACCATAAAAGAAAACTGCATGGAAAATAAGAATATAGGAAAGCATCATCCAGTGTTACACTATCATGCTACATATATTTTCACCTAAAAAAAAGCTAAATTTATGTATAAAATTACAACTGCATTTATTATAAAAGTAATTTTAAACTTAAATTATCGCATGCGTTTTTAATTTTAATAGCTACTGATAAAATCCTCTAGTTTTGAAAGTTCCTCTAGTTTTTTACGTTTGAAATGCAAACAAAAAGGGAAAGGGATTTTATTGCTTTCTCTAAAAGGTAAGTGACTGAAAAAATTAATTCAAGGTCATTTCCCCCATAAAATGCATTAACAAGTTAGAAATGTTATGAAATATTTTGGGAAATAGTGAAAATGGATCTCAAAGAAAAATTCGTTAAATAGAAAATTCCCTTCGCTATTTGGAAGTTACTTTACGAAGAAATTTCCAAAATGTTCTTGGTTTCTCGAAAAAAAATCGCAAAATAGAGAAATTCGCAAAATGGAAGTTCGTTAAATAGAAGTCCGACTGCATTTTTTTTTTTTGTCTTCTGACGCAGAATTTTTATTAAACATACTTTTTATTATTTTGTATTAACTTAGGTCAAAATAAATGAAAAATATTATATTTAGCATTTTAATAATTTATGGTTATAAAATACAGTATGAAACACCGGTATCTTTTTAAGCATGAAAGGTAAAATCTTCCAAAAACAACTCACTTCTAAACAATCATTTTTAAAATTTGATGTTATTTAGATCTAAAAGAAACAGTTATTTCTCATTGAAGTTACCTTAATTTACAAAATGAATTGGTGATAAATTTTTTTTAATGAGAAAGGGGGAAAAAAATTCAAACTACTTTTTTTGGATTTTATATTTCAGTACAAATATAATTCCGGTAATCTAACAGGTTTTTGTTTATTTGTATTAGACTTCATTTTAATAATTAAACAATGCTAATTTTTTTTTACTTGTAATTCGGATAGAAAAAAATAATTCAGAAAAAATATACATAAAAGGGACATCGGTGTCAATCTGCGTCAAAGGGTTTGAACGATTTTAATCAAATAACTGGTTATTTCGTTTTAAATGTGTCTGCAAGACTTGTGATTATTGTGTTATACCGAGTATATTTTTTAACACTAGAAAGACTGAAACTTAGTATATACCTATATTGCCCAAAAGCAGTCAAAATAACTGGAATGTGAAAAAATAACTAATGTGTAAAGAAATTTGTTTAAAATTAATTTTTAACATTATTTACTGTTACATAACAAGTTATTAATAAATATTAACAATAAAGAAATTATATGTTGTACAAAAAGTCACAAAATTCTAAGAAATTGTGTCATTATATACATCATTGTTTTTCTAATTGAAATTAAAGAGCAGTTAAAATGACTTCCTTGGGCAATTTAGTGTTAATAAATTGAAATAAGTATATTTATTAATATGACCAATATTGTTTTATCGTAGCACATGGTTTCAGCTCAGACTCGAGAGGGAAGTGTCCTCAAGCAAGGAGAGAATGAAGACTCACAAAGTGTCATCGTTACAGCTAGATCAAGAGGTGCGCATCAAACATAAAATTACTCTTTTTATAGAATTACAAAGATGTAGAATTGAAAGTTATTGGCTCCGAATCTATTTATAGATAGGCTGTTCAATTGCCGATGCTAAAACTACCTTATGAAAACGGATTTTTTGCTTTAACTATTTCTTATACTTTACTTTAGAGTTCACTTGTCTTATGGAGTTATGTGCAGAATTACAAATTACATTTGGCTGTAATCTATAATTGACTTGGATGTTCATTGACGATGATAAAACTATCTTATGAAAACGGATTTTATGTGTTTACTTTTTCTGGTAGTTTACTTTGGAGTTCACTTGTGTTTTATGGACTTACTTGCAAAATTACAAATATATAGAGCTGAGCGTCATTTGGCTTTAATCTATAACTGTAATGGCTGTTCATTAATGAAGCTAAAATTATTTAATGAAAACGCATTTCATGCTTTTACTTTATCGTACCTTTACATGTATGTTTCATTACAAAGACAAAGTGTTAGTTTGCAAAGTTCATATGCTGCTGATGCAGGAACCATAAAAGTTAACATTTTTATATTAAGAACATATTTTCACCGATTGGTTAATAATGTTACTTATATCCTTCTATTTTCTTCAGCTTTTCTTTCATGCGAAAGTGGTGACATGGTTGTGAAAGTCAATTTCACGCAACCTTTTAGGGGACTCATGTATGCTCACAGATCTCGAAATTCACCATGCAGGATTCATGGTACTGGAGGAAATTATTATGAATTGAGAATTCCTCTGAAGGGTTGTGGCACGTGGCAGGTAAGAACACATAGTTTACCAATAAGAAATATAAATTCTTCTTTTTAAATTTAAAATTACTTCATTTAAATTATGGTTCATTAAAAGAAATACCAAATGTCATAATCACAAATTTAAGGGGAAAATGTCCTTAACTTAAAATTTTAATATAGTTACCCCTTCTCCCTGTTTCATAATAATTGTTTTACATGCTTTATTCTTTTGTTCCACAATAACTGTTCGGTGTGTAATAAATAGAGTCTGCAAAGCAATCCAACTAGGCAGGAAAACACTCTTTACTGCCGAAATATTGCAAATTGATAGTTAAAAAATACAATAAAATTTTTTTAATAAATTAAGTTGAAAGCATTGCAAAAATGCTACAAAATCAGTATGTACCCAAATATGTTTGTTCATTTGATGATTTTTCAGTCTTTGTTGTACTGGTCGACATTGTTAATGAATTAACATGCAAAAATACAGAAGCAACTTTTCGACGAATACAATATAGATATACTTATAAAACAAAATGAATTGCCGAAATAAGTCTCTTATCTGAAACTCCATATTTTATGCCAATACAGCGCACGAAGGAAGTGTAGGGTCAAAACTACTTTAGAATATGGTAAAATTTTCTAAAGTACTACAATATATGAACACTATGGGAACACCAAAAAGCTCGGTAATTTTTATCTTAACGCTTTGTAATGATTTTTGGTAAAATTAACAAAAATATAATTTTATAATTTGTAATAAAATTTGGTAATTGTGGTGAAATTTGGTAATTTTATCATGATACCTTAGAGCATGTCATGAAAACACTTTTTTCGTTTAAATTTACTTTTCAGCTCTGTATAAGTGTGTGGTATTAAGAGCTGTAAGTGTGAGAATTATAAATTTCCGACAAACCGTTACCATATGAACGGAAAAATTACTAAATTAATGGTTTAAATACCGTATATTTTGGTTATATTAACCAGAATTATGTTTTTTTTCTTCCAGAAATAGCATTACCATACACTGGAGTAATTTCGCCTCCTTTTTTTCTGTGCGTTATCTAATTTTTTTTTGTTCATGCAACTAAAAAAATAAAATCCGTTATTTAGTTAACCCGTTTTATTTCTCTAGTTTATTATATATTATTAATTATTTTTTTCTCTCTTCTTAAAAATAAATAATATATTATAAATTAAAAAGTCTGAAATAAACAATTTGTAATCTTATTTTAACCACAATTCATAAAATTAAGCAATTTTCAGTGTCAAATAGTTTATTCTTGTTTAAATAATTCTTAATTAAATGAATATTTTTTAATAAATATTTATATTAACTTTACTATGTTTACTGTATGAAAGTGGTCTAGGTTAAGATTTTGGAGCTCCTAAATTGGTTTAGGGTTTAGGGCAGGTGTATTAAATTTTCCAAAAATCATAAATCTGATACTTAAAACTCCAAATGTAATCACTATGCACTTATTACATGTAAAAAATAAATATGTATCTACACTTTATTCTTATTTAACTTTATAAAATTACTTAGTATCACCTAGAATCTCATAATTCATTAAGATTTATATTTTCAAGATTATATTAATAAATTATATAGTTATGTGTGTGAATTCAAACAATATTTGTATTAAAAATAATGAATTGAATATATTGAACAAATTGAAATATTATACAAATAAACCTTCACACTTAAACATCTGAACAGTTTTGAATAAATTCAACATAAAGAACCATTTTTTAAACATATTTCAAAGTCGTAATCTTGTTTCCTAAGTTTGATTAGCAATTTTTTTTCATTTTTACTTTTCACCTATTACAGTACTGTCTTTTTCTTAACTGTTAAGCACTGTCCTCGTAAGACTTATCATTTTTCGGATTGTTGAAGATAGAGAGGATAAACCAGTTATTTTTAATTCAATACTTTTTAATTAAATATCTCGTTAAGACATAGATTCCTATTTAATAATAATTTTATTAATTTAATTTCTCAAAATAGTTTATTTCTCATTAATATTGCTAAAAGGAAATTTCAATAAACTCTAGCTTTGGAAATTCGAAAGCAATGTTTTATACAGCACATATTTTATCATTGTATCCAAAATCTTATCAACCTTGAAAGGGATTCTTGTTCCATGATCTCACAAAAGAGTTATAACAGCTTTTATGAGTAACAAGGCTTCTTTAATCCTTGTTATAATGGTGCTGCTAAACTTTTTAGTTCTATCAGAAAGAGTTAAGCAAATTATTATTATCAGATGTATCATGTTTTTTTTTCTCCTTCAGGAATCTCCTAGAATGTTTGTAAATAATATCACCATTCGATTCCACCCTGCTTTAGAATTAGAGGAGGATGAGACGAAGACAGTTGTGTGTAGATACCCGCCACCGCTCACTCCATCCCCCGGTGGTATACAAGTCATCGACCCACCCACGTAAGTAAAATAGTATTTTCAGTACAAATGAACAAAGATCTATATCCAGACCAAGTTTTTATTTAACTGTTTTGATGATGACAAAAGAAATGACATTGGTGCAGAAAAACTCTTATAATAGTACAGATTTATACCAGATCCATGTAGATGTAAATAATCGATCATCTAATTTATGGTATTTCGTATGAAATGCAAAAATTAGTCAAAGGAATTGTTAAAAAAAATTAAAAATCCCTTTCCAGAATGGTTCTTTGCCAAACTTTTAAACCATATTTATAATCTGAGCCTACTGTTTGTTTCTTTCCGGAATCATTATTTATAAGTAAGAGTTAATATCTGAAGACACAGAGGTTAATGATGTTTTCATAAATTACTTTTTTAGGTTATAACAGGGGTTTCCAACTTACATGAGGCCTGGGGCCGCAATTAAAAACACAAATCAAATGGTGGGCCGCAACTTTATCTTAATTTCATGAAGGACTCTTTTATGTTTGAAGGAACATTAAATAGATCAGATTTTTACCAAGTTGTACAAAACGAAAGTATTGAATTTCAAATTAAAATAAGAAGTAGATTTTTAAAAAATATTTAATTGTTATTAATAATATTTTTAAAAATATTAATAAATAAAATTTCGGCTATGCTACAATAACTTTAATGTGCACCTATGTATTAAACAATTAATGTGCAACAGATATCTAATTGTTAAGATATAAAACTTTAGAAAGGTTGGTAATAAAATTTGCATAGTAGCACACAAAATATTCAATGAGAAAATTGAGGTTTGTCTGCTGCAACTACCAGAGAATAGATGCTTACATTTTAAATTAAAAATTTAAAAATGTGTGTGTAAATATTTTCGTCAAAAAGTTAAATCGGAAAATTTCTTCGAGAAAATTTCTGATACGCACATACTAAATTATATTCACAAAATACAAAAAAATAAAATAAAAAAGAGCAACATACACGATTATTTTTGTATTTGAATAAATATTTTCTTTGATGCAAAACCAGAGAAATAAATTTTTTTGCACCGTTGATATGATAAATTTCACAGAAACGAAGAAATTAGGTTTTTATTAACCAGAAAAGTGGAGTTTTTACCATATATTTTTACGAAAATTAACCGCCAAAAAATGACAACTAATATAATTTTGTTCACGGGCCACAAAAAAAAGCCTTCGCGGGCCGGATGCGTCCCCCGGGCCGCCAGTTGGAAACCCCTGGGTTATAAGTTGGCAAAAAAATGGCGTTTGTATTTTTATATTCTTATTGTTTAATTTCTAACATCAGTTTTAAGTAATTTTACAAGCATCCGAATTATAATACATTATTAAACGTTTAAAAGGTGTCATAAACATTTGACTTAAATTTAAATTTACCAAACGCTTCCACTATCTATAACATATTACTGTTATAAATACTTTACGTTTATGCAACTTAACGTTTTTATTTCAAATCACTTTTTTTCGCCTCAATTCTCAATTTACGTCTGACAAGTTTTCTTTTTCAAAAGGTCGTCTGTCTTTATAAAACATGTAGACTGTTATTATAACAAACTTCAAAACAATTTAAATTCTTTTTGCGTGCATGACATCAGAAAAAGTTATATAATGACCGTAAGTAACTTAATTTGTTGAAATAATCTATTGTTTTCTAAACCTTATGCATTGTATTTTAAATTCTTCTGTTAAGATGAAATCAATATGTTACTAATAAATTGATATATTTCGTACTCTTCATGAGGATGTACTTGTAAATGATCGAACGTGACAAATCAGGAGAAACTGCATTTTGACCTTTTTGATTTTTGCTGCATTTTGACCATTTACATATCTCTCATAAATTCTTAATCGAGCTCGAAGCGTGTCAACCACAACTAACTTCTTACGAGAAGTGATACAAAATTATTTATCCATTTATTGAAAGTATTTGCCACATACTAATTAATTGTAATTTAAAGAATCGATAAAATTTAACTCGAATCAAAAAATCAATATTTTTTCATCAACAGAAGCATTCTCCCAACAACTACTCCGACTCGAGTAGGCACGGCTAGACTTTCCGAGGTCGAAATCCTCATCATCATATGCCTCCTCCTTTTTCTCTCCCTCCTGATCTTGGGCATCGGCATCGCATACTTCTGCCTGAAACGGAGGAACATCCGCATCATCCGCAAAAGCACCACCGCAGTATCATCCGCACCACCCTCACAAATCACCAGGCTGAGCAGTTCTAACCTTTACCCACCCTCATCCCTCTTATCATCCGTTCTTGGACACACGGTTCGAATCCCTAGAGCAGTGCCCTACTCGGCTCCCGTTGGTAGAACTTCAGCTTTGTCCTCTCCTGAGCATCAGTATGAAGATTATCCCGCCAGTACATCGACAGCTGAGACCTCCAGTGGAGAAATCTCTGAGACATCAGTATCTTCGTCCTCTAGCGAAGATCAGACCGATGCTTCAAAATACCTCTTGACTCGAAAGGTAAATGCAATTTTTGTTCTAATATCCTGTCACACACTCTCGGAAATAAAACTCTCACTTTTGACGATTTAACAATCCTCGAGCTGTGTTTCGCCAATTTTTTAGAGTCATTCCGTCTAGAAATCCCATGACTTGTGATGAAACTTAAACTCTCAAAATATATGACGATAATATTTCCTCAACTCGGAACCGCATCGTACTACATAGTGAGAAATTGCTAACTAGAAAGAAGACTGCATGTCGAAACTATAATGACGAAATATTTCTTTACTTTTGATGAAATTCGTTTTCTCGAAAAAGTGACTATAGTTATTTCGTCACTTTGATGACATGTTCACTCGGGGTGCAAACAATTTCGTCAGAAACGAAGAAAGTTTCGCGAAATTTGAGTATCCGTTCTTTACAGCGCAGTTATGAAACTGTTAGAAAGTGTTTAAAGTTAACAAAAAATATAACCACGAAGTTAAAATTCTCAATTTACATCTGAAACATCATGATTGATGAATTTTAACGGTGTGCTTCATTTTGTTTTGGAGGTACACTGTCCCTTTATTTACTAACTCCTGGAAAAGGGTTCGGAAACATAGTATTTATTTGGCAATTATTTATTTAATTCTTAAATAAATAATCCAAAAAAACTGAAGCCGTAACATAGTACTACTTGCTTTAGAGGTTTGAGTCCCTCAAACCTCTAAACATTTTAAACTTTATCAATATGTATGAGAAATCGAATGACTTTCGAACACTTCTAAAGTTTTAAAATATTTCTCTAAGTATTTCTTCATAAACATGAAATAATGTGTTAGTATAGAAGCGTTTCCATAATTTTGTCTAACCCCTGTATGATATTAAAAAAAGTGTGCGTAATAATTATGTACAAAAAAGGAAAATTTTAAATAATTTTTCTTCCTCTACTATTACTCTGTTTTACCTCAGTTTTTACCTCAGGAGGACGCCATACTAGGGAAGAAACTTTTCATCTCAAATTCTCTTTTACCCCCATAACTAATGTAAAGTATAGAAAAAGTGATTTCAGTTCAAACCTAGCGCAACTCATGAAATTTCAAATACTGAAAAGAAATTTTGAAAATATCAAATAAATGAAAACAAATTATGAGAGGATAATTCAGAATCACGCAATGGCGAAATTCTCTTCTAATAATTTGCTTGCATTTTGATATTTCGGAAATTTATTTTCAATGTTTGAAGCTTCATGGCTTACTCTAGGCTTACCTCTAAACTCACTTTTTCTATACTTTAAATTAGGTATGGAGGTGAGAGAGAATTTGCGATGAAAGGTTTCTCCCGCTGTATTGCGACCTCTTAACAACGATTTTTAAGAAAATATATTTTCAGAATGCCACTTACTATGCAACATCTTCCTAAACTAAGATCTTCCATTCATTGCAGGGTTTTCCAAGATCAATTTTGTCCATCCCTAAAGCTATTCTGAGAAGGAATGGAACAAAGCGGTGGAAAACCGAGGCGACTATTCACCAGTACCAGTCAAAGTCTGATGCTTCCACACAAAGTACCTCAGTCAAAAAGCCAGAGATGGAAGATCAGACCATCACAACGATGCTGGAACCAGAAAATCACTTCGACGATGATTCCTTCTTCATTGTCAAACGCCGATTATCTGACATCCCTGAAATCAAAACATCTTTAGAGAGAACTGAAAGTGAAACGACGGGTATGTGACAAAAATTGTCAACACATAGATCGAATTAAATTAAATGTGTGGTCATAAATGTCGAGATCGGCCTTATTATGCCGAACTTTAAACGATGTTATTTAAACGGTTCTGTAAATTAAGTCTGATGCAAGATACGAAAAAAAATGACTAAAAAAAAACTTAAAAATGTACTTTTAGGACTTCCCCGGAATCGGGGAAATATGTGCAGTCAGGTGAGTGATCAAAAGTTTGGATCCCTTAATGTTAAAGTTACTTTTTGCGTATTTCGCCAAATCTTGGGAACTTTTTAAGCGAATCGAAAAGTTTTTGTACACAATTATAAAATTCGTTTATCCAAAGATAATTCTATGCCAAATAAAATTATTTCAGTAAATTTATATTATTTTCTGGAATAATAGTCGAAAAAAATGTGAACTGTAAGATATAAAATTTTTTACATAATTTTAAAGATTGTAATTTTTTAAGAGGAAAAATAGAAAATGTGAGCGAAATCGGTTTAATAGTTCACGAGAAATCGAATTTTAAATATGAAACTTCTTTAAAATCTGATTTTTCAGGAACTATTCAACCGTTTTCGCTAACATTTTCTATTTTGTCATGTAAAATTACATACTTGAATGAGTGTAGCTTTGAATGAATGTAATAATACGTTTTATTATAGGTTTAAAAGTTCTAGAGTTATAACGCAAATTGTGAAATTGACATTATAGGGTTAAACCTTTTAACCTTTCTCCTCATTATTATGGGGATAGACTCAATCTGAGAAATATGGTTCGAATACATCTATAAATTATTATTTGAACAAAACAGGGGAGGGGCTATAGCACAATATTACCCCGCCCTTACCATATTTGCGTGGAATTCGAATCTGACGAAGAAAAGTTACGAGACATACGATTTCGTAACTCAATAGTTAGAATATTTGATGTTAAATTTTTGAAACATTGAGATAGGCATTCATCGCATGAATATCTAATAAGTTAAGAAAAAGGTTATTCGAAGAAGAAAAATGCATATAAAGAAGAAAAGTTCAAGATGATAGCCTTTTTCCCCCCTCGGACTCCTTAACCCCAAAGGTTCCTGTGATCTTACCTATTTCCCCTTAGTTTTGATTCAGAATCTCTATTTTATCAGTCTATAGTCACATCATCCGATATTTTTAAAAAACGTATGGCCGTTTAATTTTTGTTCGGTATTGATTATTTCGGCTCGTGTACCATCAAACTTTACATTTAAACAAACCCAATAGAATGCTTGAAATATAAATAATCAATTTTTAAACAAGATTTCAAAACCTTTGAATAATAAAATATTCTAAACCTTATTTTAGTCTCAAGTTCAGTTTCAAAAATATTGAAAAACTTTATATTTCTACAGGGTCACCACAAAAAGTTCCAGTGCCCGTATATGCGCAAGTTCACAAGCCAAAAAAATCCCCTGTTGTGAAACGTACGGAGTCCGTTAAAAAGAGTGGTGAATTTAAAGGCACACCGCCCAAACTGTCTGGCCCAGAAAGGAGGATGAGACAAGTACAAACTGTGACACCAGAAGTAATAAAGACCACCGAAGAAGTCACAAAAAATACCACCATGATCACTTCTGTCAGAAGGGAGATAGCAGAAACTAGGATACTTGCTCCTTTGCATGAAAATCTGCGTAAAGAAAGAACAGACCCAATGGATCAACAGGAAATTAGGCCTGATTCATTGGAAGTTTCATCCATGGAATATCAATTAAATGGTAACAAGTCAGGTAACTATAAATAGTCATGTTGGTTTTAATAAAAGCATACTGTGATTAAATGTTGTGTGTTTTGATTAATGCAGTTATAAAGGAAGAGTGAACTGGGTGTTTTAAAAGTGGCCGTTAATCCGTAAACGGTTTATGTTTGCTACATTCTCCTAAGGAAACAAGTTTCAAAATTAGTTACCAAGTTAGTTTAAAGATGGTACTGCGAACGGGGAAGACTGCAAATAAATATTTTCGGTGAATATCATTCCATCCAACTAAATTTATTTGCGTGGACAATTATATTTTTATTACACACATAGTTGCGGCAAATAATGATCAATTTGAAAATGCTTTTTTAAATTGTTTTTCCGTATTCGATGAACTTTGTAAGAAATTTTGAAACTTTGTGAGAAAATATTTCTTTTTCTTTTTTTCTAAACAAAAAGAAGCGCATCAAATGGCATATGTCTGTCTTTACTTGTTTTATTCTAATTGATTATTCAAATCGTAGATTAGTTCGGTCACCACCTGGTAAAATAACGTAATGTTAGTATGCAACCGTCAATGTAAAAACAATTTCCTTAGTTATAAACCCGAACAAAGTCAAACGTCATAGTATGGAGCTGCGGTGGCCCAGGGGATAGAAGAATCGCCTCCCAATGAGGTAACCCAGGTTTGAATCCTAGCTGTGACTGGTTGTTGCGAATTTTGCTTCCGGATCACACTGATCACAGTGTTGACGTAAAATATCCACAGTGGTAGACGGATCATGAGTTAAAATCCCCTTTTTGTCGGGCTAACCGTCCACGAAGGTAAGTTTGTCTTAATGTTTGATCCAACAATTCCCTTGTCTTACGGATTGAGTTCAAAATTACAAGGCTACAGAGTTGATGGTCGTAAAGTCAGCTTTGGGTCGGCTATTCAATGCCGATTATAAAATAAAACATCATAGTATCAATATTATACATTTTCTAAATTAAAATTTGGTCACTGAGTCTTAAAAAAAAATTTGGCAGTATCGTAAGCCTCATTTAGACAGATGTCCTTAATCCGTTAATGCCTTATATCTCTTTCTCAATAACTTGCATATTAAATGTCGTAAACACTAAAATTTACTAAAAAAATAAAAAATGAATAACATTTGATCTAGTTGTCGGATTTTCTCATACTTTGATACGATCTTTATGGTTGGTATAGCTTAACTTGTATATGGTGTTATTTAGAGCAAACGATTAACAAAATTGGGCACAATAATACCTCCGAATAACGATCCTTTTTTTTCCTGTTGTATTCGACCCATCGAATATAGGAGGCGATAAAATATACAGTCTGGCAAATGTGGCTCGTCAGAAGAGTGATTAAATTTTGAACTTATATTCTCCTTTTTTCTATTTTCATTATGCTTCAAAAACTGATTGCGTGATGCGGATATTTTATTTTTTATTTTTTGAATTTGTTTAATCCTTAAATTTCTCTCATTTACTTAACATGAGGATAGAATGTGGCAAATGTGACCTTTTTATTAAAAAGAATTCTGTTGTTCAAAATAAAAACTGCTAATACCAACCAACTTCGAAATGGCAAAGAAACTAAAATGACAAAGAACAAAGAAACTTCAAATATCAAGATAAATTTTGAAGGTGGAATAGAGCAGTTATGGCATATCGCTATTCACTTGATACCTCGGTATTTTGAAATATAGGTGGCAGGAGCACAGTCATACATTTTTCTCAAAATTCGAAGCAGATAAACTCATTTTATTCTGGGTGTGCTAGTTTAAAAGTGCAATAACTCTTTTTTTAATAATTTTCAGAGACATCTACCTTGATATCCAACGTACCGAAATTAGATGTTGCGAAAGAATCTAAAAGTTTACTCATCCGAGATGTGGCAGACATATATCTGACAACAACTGTGGAGACTGAATTAACCGAACAAACTACCACAGTTTCAAGAGATATTTTCGGTCACCACGTAAAAAATGATGAAAAGCAACCAGATCAACCTCCTTTAGACAAAAATAAAGAACAAAAACCACCAAAACTTACCAGTGTAACTAACCAGTGGAATGTTGTAATTCGCCAGAAGGAGCCTCCTGTGCAAAACGTGAATTTATTCGACTCTAATCTAGATGCAAGTAGTGAGAGTAATGCTGAAAGCTCTGATGAGCCAACGTCAGAAGTAAAGCCGAAATTCGATGTTAAAATCAGGACCATTCTTCCAGAGAAATTAAAGCCAAAGGTAATTACGAGGGTCATCTCAAAAGTAAGGTCACCTATTGTTTTAAAATTCAAAACTGTTTATTTTTGGTTATATATCATTTGAAATGTCGGACATTTTTCTACTTATTGCCACCTCAGTCGGTACATTTTTGTAAACACATTATCAATTTCTTAAGAGAAATTAGCGTGCTTTCGCATACGTCAGGGAGATTTGCAGTTCTTCTTACATGTGGTTTTTAAACATTCGCACGCGGACAATCGCATGCAGTGTGAATGCTCCCTTAGTACGCCAATGTCATACCAGCTCATCGCAATGTTCTTGAGAAAACATTAAATTTCATTTTTTATTTTGTCACCCGTTTTACCATAGCTTTCCATCTGTAATAGGAAAAGCGGGATGCTTTGATTTTTCTGACGAACGAAGCTAAGCTTTTTGACGAAATCGAGCTTATAGCCTAAAGGTAACTACTTGCTCACTCTTGTTCAACATAAAATAAAACAGACACACTCCTGTGTGGCAGTTTCCTTTTCCGCATTGAGGAAGAAACAAAACTCGATATTGGTAAAACCTTTTTCTTCGTTTCAAAGAATAAGGCAAATGTCTACATTAAAAAGCAAACAACTAATTTGTTTCACGTCATCACGCATTGTCTATATTTAATGGAGTATCATGAAACACACAATAGTCTGGGTTTATCAGCATTGAGTAACTGATACTGTTCCCTTAACACTTAACTTTGTAAGAATATTTGAATTAAAGTTTATTGCAAGGAAGGTCATGTTGAGCAACTAGCTTGACATGGATATAATATGTGTGTGTCACAGCGAAATAATTACAAAAATGCCCCGATAGTGGTATTTGTTAGGCAAGAAAATTGATAAAAGTTTAAAAATTTTAAAATTATGCAATAACCATGGAAAATAAAGTTTTTTTTAATTAGCAACCACCTAAAAAATAATAAAAAAAGAGAGAGACCTTTTTTGGGAAATAGTCCTTGCATGTTTATGTTCTTTCGGCAGTTCTTCCTTTCAAATACAGATTTAAGCAAAAAATTAAATGTTTTATAAATATGAGTGAACAGCTATTTAATAACCCGAGAGGCAGGGACATAATAGCATGTTTCATATTTTTATAATACGCAGTTTGAAAGCTTAAACTCTTTTTTATCTTACTAGTCCAACCGATATTAATTACGTGGTATACTAACTGCAAATGATAGGTAATTATTAAAATAATTAGTTTGGCACTTCTGATCTACAAGAGTGAGTATCATCAATATTAGAAAGTTTCAAATATTGTAGTTGTAAAATACTTCGAAGATATCATCATTTGGAGGGATTCAAAAATAAAGTGTTTAATTAATTATAATTTCCTATATGCATTTACGCAGTTTTCTATCAATAAATAATTTAAAAACTTCAGGTTTTTAAACCCCAACGCACGGCGTTTAGGCTGAGAACCAGCAATCTTAGTGCACATTTTAGAAAGCTACAGCACACACGCATTTCTGACACGTTTTAACAAACATATGGTCACAAAATATGACAACTATTTTTTATAATAAGTCTTTCAAATAACTCAAGATTTTATGTCGTTGCCTTTCAGACCATAATTAAGAGTAAAAAAATATATATTTTTATGGATGGTAGAAGGTTACAAGCAAATCGCTTTTACAAATAAAATAAATAAATAAAAAATAAATTTTTGAAAAACGATCAATCTTCATATCATCCCATATTTTATTCACTACTTATTAAGGTAGGTAATAGTAGTACTTTATTTACATCATACTGAAGCTGCGCAATGGGGTATTGGCGTTTGTCTGGGAATGATACGAAGACATGCCCTCACAATTTTGATCGTTCTGCAGAGGGAGTGGCTCCCCCGCTTTAATAGCCAGACCACCTGTTCGCGATATCGAGCACTTAAGGGTAGAACAGTTTAACGAGGACCAAAAACTCACACCCCCGGTCGCTTCGCAGCTGATCAGAATGGTCACACCCCAGCTCACTGATCGCAGCCAGTGATGCTTGACTTCAGGGATCTAACGGGAACCATGTCTTACGATCAGTCCACTGTGAGACTTAATAAGGTAGGATTCGACTTATCAAAACTTGTTTGATTTTCAAAGGGAACAGAGATAAATTATTAGAGACGCCACTAAGTTTCATCAGGCAATTGTGAAGTTTTTTATTCAACCCTCCTCAATAATGATAAAATTTTGATAACACTCTTGATTCTCGCTTAAATATTAATTTGCCACCCTGAAGTTAAACCTTTTTCTCTCTCCAATTTTAACAAAAATTCTAAGAATGTATATTAAGGGTAGCAAATGCGGAACACTATTTCTATAATTATAAATATTTTGATATTTTTATTTGTTTGAGAAAAAAAAATTAACATTATAGACATTTGATGGAATGATAAACATTCCACCATTGGAGATGCCAGCAACAGTAAACATGCTGAAAGAAGCTCTCATGCCAAAGAAACCAGAGACAGATAAAAATGTACTCCCTAAGGAGCCATCAACGACAGAAGAGAAAAAAGAATGGTATGATGAAGATAAGTCGAATATTCCTCAAAGAACTGTCAGATGGATGGATGACGTAAAAGCTACCAAAAATTCAACTGTTAGTAGTTCAGATAGTTTCCAATCAGCCGAATCTCTTCGAGAACGATCATCATCAGAAGTAAGTTTATTTGAATTGATTTCTTCATGAAAAGATTGTGTATGTATTATGAAACACTTAAAGCTTTTATATCACTTAGCTTCATTAGTCATTTCATAAAACTCAAAGTATAAGATGTGTTTTGCACTTAAAAGTTTATCGATGTATATCTGTATGTATTAAGTATTTCCTCTCTCGACTGAACTCAACTGTCGAAGGAGTGGAGACAGAGAGAGAAAATTCTAAATACCCCTAGCAACAATTTTACCTTCTCCCCAGTTGGGTTAAAAATTGACTCAATATGGGTCCTAAAGAAACATGCACTTAGGGACCAATATTGGGATGCCTAGATTTTTTTATATTGGTCCTAGAGTGTGTCTATATAGGGCCTATATTGGCTAAATGAGAAGTATAAAATATCGGGTGAATCTGACAATTCTATATAGGGTTGATATTGGTTGTAAAATACCGGATGAGTAAAACAAATCTATCATAAATGGGGCCAATAGTGGAAAGAAACGGCCCTTTAAACCCTTATTGATTGAGCGAAGATTCATGAATATTGGCCCAATGAGGGCTTAAATTACTTTCCTGCTGATGAGCGCTAGCCTCTCAATGAGGTGACCCGGGTTCGATCCCACCGATCACAGTGCTGACTTAAATATTCACTACGGTAATGGTAGATGGATTGTGGGTTAGAGTCCCCTAGCCGTCAGGCTATTCGTGGGAGATTTTCCTCTCCATGTAACGTAAATGTGGGTTACTTCCACCAAAATGTCTTATACGAAGGCGAATTTCGCCCAATACTTGATCGAGGAGTTCCTTTGTCTTCCGGATTGGGTTAAAAATTAAAAGGCTACGGAGTTGAACATTTGTAGTCGTAAACTCAGAATTCGGTCGGCTGTTCAACTACGGTTATAAAATAAACTGATGATGGATGTTTACTTCATTTGAATCTGCTTTTCGATACATGCAATATACAAGGTTTCCATCCGATCACAATTTGAGATATAAAGTGTGCGATATTTTAGATTCTCTATGAATTTTTTGTGATAAAATTATGCCAATACAATTCTACAATCAATAGTACTTGATAGGTATTTAAATAGTATACAGTTGTTTGTTTTTAGATTTTTGATAAACATCCCTGTTTTATGCAATTAACGTTATAAGAATTTTATAGCATCATCCAAATCTGTTTTCATCAGTTAATAAAGTTAGATTTAAAAAAAAAAAAATCTAAAATCTAAGAAGCGCATAGTTTTAAGTGACTTTCTCAAAACCACAAATTCCATCATTTATTGCTTTAAAGTTTTGAGGAAATATTCATAAATTTTAAAAATTATCAAGTGCTATTTTTCCTAATCTACTTAATAAGCATTTTCTACCTTTTTTGATTCATTATTCGGCTGTCTTATAATACATTATGCTCAAAAGTTTATGAAGTTCAATATATTTGAAAACACAAATTAAAAATTTAACTTAAAATACAAGATTGCAAGGTAGGGGCCTCCTTAGAATTTATATCTAAATACAGAAGGAAAAAAAATTTAAATTGTCAATTTTCAAGCATAACACCTATCTTGAACAAGTTTTTTCCCCTATTTTGAAAACATTTTAAATAATTCTTAGTGTAGCAGGTTTGTAATCATTTTAAGAAGAGGGGATATTTTCATAGTATTTTTATTACATTTTTAAAACAAATAAAAAATAGCAATTTAAAATAAAATCATTTTTATTTAGTAATTTAAAAAAAAACAACAACTTATAACTTTATAAACAACTAGATTTACAGATGTTAAACATGGTTTTAAAATTTAATTGTTACTTTGAAAATAAGTGTTTTAAAGCTAAAATAACTATACCCTTTTTTTTTCTTTCACAGCATACACGTATTTTATCCTCTACTAAATCGTATTAGATTCGTAAAAATCGTATAAAATTTTGACGATTATAAAATCTTTGTACTTTAATCAAATTGCACGCTCAACATGAGGATATTAGAAACTCCAGGGTAAATTAAAATTACATTCAATTCAAATAAACGTTTTAAAATTATGCATCACATTACTTTAAATACATTCTGCTATTCATAGCATATTTTATTCTCAGGTTTTGGAAGTAGCTCCAACACTGCCGAGTCAACAAAAACCATCCAGTCATCCTGTATTAGAAAGATCTAGTTCAGAAATCACAACATCACCAGATGATCAAGTGAGATGGGTAGGAGGTGTAGTACCCGTGTTAGAATCTTTATCGCCAGAATTTCTTGCCAACATTCCAGTTGTCATACAGGGAGGTTTCTTTAACAGACAGAAAACTAATGATAAAGATTAAGTGTGAATTATTTCATCCTCTATCAACACTGCCAGACTGTTTACGTTGTTTTCCCTTTATGGAGTCTCAGTGCAATTAAAGTGTCTTGAAACAATGTTTATTAAATAAATAATCCCAAGAAACTGAAGCGGTAAGATATCACTTGATTAAAAACTTTATTCGCTTCAAAAATATATAAATTGGAAATCATAGTCAAAATCTTTCAAGCGCTCATTTTTAAGACTTGCCAGACGTGAACTGTTTATTGATATACAACATACATTTGCAGGCTTGCGTGCCCAATTAAGGCTTATAAACCTTTGTCAAGTAGAAGAACAGATAGCACAATATAGAGGACATCACAAAGAATACATTCAGAGTTACGGTGGGATTCGAACCCGCCACCTCCACGCTTAACAGAGCGTTTGGCGGGCGATACCGATCGGCCAGGGAGGTCCCTCCTGACGTGAATGAGAAGAAAGAGTGATTTTATATAATAACGTTAAATTGCCAACGAAAAATGGAAAAAATAAAGGTGAGAAACAAAACTAGGAAAAAAAAACACAGTAGCCTAGAGAGAAGCTAGCAGGCACTTTATTTACGTCGCACTAAAGCTATAACTATTGGCGACGGTTTGGGAAATATCCCTGGGGATGCCCAAAAGACACATCATCACAATTTTGATCCTCTGCACAGGGGATCTCATTCGTGAGATCACTTCCTCAGTTTAGACATCAGCATGAAGGGACAGGCAATTTTCTCCAGATTCCTGAACCCATGGTACTGCTTAGCGACCGACCACAGGTCTTTCGATTCCACAGATTTTACGAGTAAGTATACCGCATGCACTCGGTGGATCTTAGTGGAGTTGAGGATCGAACCCTTCCGGCCATCACAATCCTCTGAAAAGGTGATCTCATTTGTGAGAGACAGTTTAGACATTGATATGAAGGGTCAGAATCCGATTTTCTTACCACTGAGCTACCATGGTTGTCGCCGTGAGAGGGAAAAAGATAAAAACAGAACATGAAAAACCTCAGTGGCAAATTACTTTTGTTTTCTTCTTATTCACGCCTGGCAAGGCTTGAAAATGGGCACCTGCTTTTGAGCACTCAAAACATAGCTATTATTTCCAATTTATACATTTTTGAAGCGAATGAAGTTTTCAAGTAAGAAACAATGTCCATATTATTATGTAAGCAAGTGACTTCAAGCTCTAATTAGTGACTTTAAATAAAAGACTATTAAATTTAAGAGAAATTAATTTTCAACTTCATGATAAAATTTGAAAAACTATTTCAAAAAGATTCACAGTAGATCATTTCAAAAATGACATTATTTCTTGTACTACAAAATTTTGAATTATTGGAACAATTTCTTTTTTACTTTTTGGACAATTCTCATGAGAATTTAATAACAAAAATAAACTTTTTTAATTCAAAAGATCTCATAACTTAATGATATATTTAAAAGAAGATTAACTTATTTTAATACAAGTTTTATATTTAAGAAAAATAGTTAAATTCATTAAAAAAAAATTTATACATAAAATTGTAAATTATTTACAACTTGTTCAAACCTGAAATTTTGTTTGAGTAAATTTCATTTAAAATATAATTTCTTTTTACCGTTGAGCACCATTTAAGACAAAAGATTTATACTCTAAAGAAAACATGATAATTAGTATTAAAAAAATGCTGTGGCAGTATAAAATATTGCATTTTTAAAAAACTGGGAAGTACATTTGATGAATTTATTTTGCATAAAAAATGTACTTTTACACATTCATGTATCAATGTAAATTTGAAATGCTATTTTATTATGCTTATAGAACAAACAAGTTTATAAAATGCATAAAAAAATTTTGAAATACCTTTTGCTTTGTAAATAATGTTAAAACCCAACTTATCTAGTCTTGTTTTATTTTGCTTTATATATAAATCACATTCTTTGAAATATATATATATTTGTCTAATAAAAACTATACATATATATATTTTCATGTTCTATTCAAGAACTCATAAATGAAAATAAATTGTACACTTTTATTTTGAATTGTCTTTATTTTATTTTCATTATTAAATCACATTTTTCTTATAAATCTGAGCATTTTCCTTATATGTAAATAATAATTCATTGCAAAATACATATTTTAGTTACAAATAAATAAATAATAAATACATGTATATACATAATTTGTTTAAAGAAAATAATTTGGAATTAAATAAAAAGGTATCGGTTATCACCAATAAATTGACAGGCTTTAATGAATTATAGATGGTGTTTTGCCTTCACTACTAAAAGTTAAAAACTGCTTACTATAGTATATTGTGGAAAGCGATATTTTTAAATAGTTAATTTTGTTTTTAGTAATTTGAATAAATAATGCAATAAATGAGCTCAATTGGGGTAAATTTGAAGTGAAGATTTGCTCGAGTTATTCATAGGTATATAATACAGAAAATAAAAAAATAAACACAGGTTTGCTATATTTGAAAATAAATTGTTCATTCGGACAACCCGATTCAGCCACTTTTGACTTCTTATTGCACACAGTATAGTAAAGCCTGAAAATTAGTTTTGATGGTTCATTCTAATCTATGCAGCAATGACATACATAGTTACCAACAGTGGATAAAAAAAATCAGATTTTATGAAATATAAATTTACGATAACTGGTGCATTATGTATTAAATACTTTACACACTGGTAATTATAGGGATTTTCACAGCCATAAAATACAAAAACTTTGTTACACTAATAACTATAAATCCAAAAAGATAATAATCCAAAATAAATTAACTCAAAAAGGGAGTTTTGAAAAAAATAAGCTGGAAATTTTAGAAAGAAAAAAATAAAAAAGGAAAGCCTAAGACTGATTCCTATAAATAAGGCTTTTTTCATTATGTGTTAGTAATACTTATTTAAATATTCAAGCAAGTAATAATCTGTGCAAATTCTTTTTCAATAAGGTTATTTTAGGAAGCTAACTCAATTTTAGGGAATTTTTTAAAATGCAAAAAATCCAGGAGAATTTTTATTAAACCAGTAGACCAGGAAAAATTGTCAAAATCCTGTAGAGTTGACAGCTGTGCAGTTATATAAGTGTTAAATATTGAAGAAAGTATATTCATAACAAAGTAATAATTGTTTTATAATGATTTTTTTTTCTGACTTACAATCTTTATTACCTCAAGATATAAGTTTATTACGTTTTAGAAGTGTTTGCTTGTATTAAATTTAATCATATAACTTTTTTCCACAAATTTTTGTTTTTTGTAAATTTGTATTTCTACTTCTCACAGTTTGTCAGTCTCTTAATACTCTTAAGAGGTTAAGCCAATTTGCAAAAAAAAAAAAAAAAAAAAAAAACTCGATACAGTGATGGTGATATGAACATGGTAAATAACCGAGATACCCTCTAGGAATTACTTAAATTGAAAAATGGATTTTAATCAAGATTTTTCTTGCATTAATCGTCCACAACAACTAGGTTATTTAGTTTCAATTTCACATTTACATAAATGCATCACATGGTGAAATAAAAATAATTGAAGACCACGGAGCAAGAATGGCTTGTGTCCATAAAAGTATATTTTGAGGAAAAAGGACTTTGCACACGGAAAGGAAGGGCTCTTCCACAGAACGACCCATCTTCATTGAGTAATAACTCTTGGGCAGAACTGATTTTTCCATGTTATTGATTTGTCAAAATTTAGAAAGTCTTGAAATGCAATAGAGGACAATCTAATTGCCATTTTTGTGAAAAATCGACAAAAACCGTTCTTCCCTCTTGGTCTTCATGTCAAGTATTTTTATTTTAATTTTTTTAATTCCCAAGAATGTAACACAAGAACTTTTTTTTAATATCATATTGTTATTTTTATAAGTTCATTAAAAAAATAGACATAGAATTTTGAGCATAAAAAAAAAATTAAAAAAAAACCACTGCAATTATATATGCCCATACCTGATATTTATGAAATAAAACATAGACTTTGAATAGTGAATAATTGAGTGAAATATAAATCTTATGATTAAAAATATTAGAAAATAAGTCCCTGTGACTTAAAATCAAAGTAAATATGAAGACAAAATATCACAGTAATTAATTATATACATTCCAAGATAGATATTTCATTGAAATGATCTATTTTTTTACTATATTACATATATACAAGCCCCTCTCTCAAAACCATGTTATTATTTTATATCAGGAAATTAAAAATGTTATCTTAAATACCAAACCCAGATAACTTTTCAAGGGGATAAGTAACCTTAGGGGATAAACCATCAAAGAAAATAAGTTGAGCTTTAAACAAAAGATCATGAATTAACAGATCTTTTGCATCGAGTAGTAAGTACGATGTAGTTTATTCTTAATTATAATATAAAAATAAATTACATCACTTGAGTTCAAATTTTTTAGCAATATTTCTGCAATTTTAAAAAAAAATATGAAACATGTCATTAAAAATTATTCTTATTTAATATTGTAGAAAACATGGGAATATCATGTAATCATGAAAACTAACGGAGAATATACTCAATAGAAATAATTAATATTTAAACACATAACACACTGAATTGTAAGAAATATTTGCATTTTGCTTTTTAAAACAATCAAATTACTAAAAACTGCTTGCACAAACTTATAATTACATTAAGCTGTTTCAATATTCTCAGATATACAGAGCATGGAAAGTACTAGTTCAACTAGAACCAATTTTTTTTTTAGTGGGAAATCCTATCAAATATGGATTAAAAAATCTCTAAACAGAGAGGTTTTTTCCACTATTAAACTCATGTTTTTCTTTTATTTTAAAATTAAAAGTTTGGTTTTAAATCAGTACATAAAAAGATGAACTATATTTGCCTTTAAGCTCATTACATGAAATGATGGCTTTTCAATGAAGATTGCTGTACCCTAGTACAGAAAGAAATAATCGGAGTGGTATGAAAAATATAATATAAAATCACTACATGGCTTATAACCAACTTTAAATAAATAAAAAACTAGGAGTTTGGACCTAGTACCACAATTGTCGGTAAAATAATTACAGAAGAAAATATTGTATATTATCAAAACGCATTGTGTATTTGATAATATTGAAACAAACTATTAAATTGTTTGGTAGTTTATAAGTGCTAAAACTTCTACATTTTGTCAATAACTAGGCAAAAATTTGATTCATTTGTCAATCAAGTATAAATGATAGCAAAATACTTCATGCATGACAAAATACTCACAATTACTTCATGGAAAAGTAAAACAAACAAACATCATCATAGTTCTTGCAATAAGAAATAAAAAAAAACTCAACAAGTAAATAGGTCAACAAAGAAGTAACATAAACAATTATTTAAACAGCATGTTGAACAATAAATATAGATATGAAAGTAATTAAAATAGAAATAAAATACAGTTGTATAAATACTAGTTAAAAACTATTAAACACTTACTCTAATTTTCAATAAGCAGGGAAAGGCAAATAAAAAATAACACATTTTATCAAATATAAAAAAGCATTTTTAATTCCAAAAGCAAAAGTTTTTGGCAGTATTAAAGTTTGGTTTATGGTTTGAATGAGTTCAAACATGCAAAACTCATATTGGTCAAAAATATACACCCTTTTCCATAATGGTCAGAGCAACCGGCGTCAGATTTACAAAGTACCTGGTTTATCTCCAGTCAGTGGCCAGCAAGCACTCTCGCAGGTCCCACAAGTTTTATTCGTCAGCGCATTATTATGAAGTTTTCGCTAGTAAAATTGATCACCATAATAACAAAAATTAAAAAGTTTTCAGAAAAACATAACAGATTTTTTATAAGTTAAGATAATATAACAAGTCTAAAATAGAATATTAAACCAAAATTTTTAAGCAAAGTGATGAATTAAATAAAAGTGTAACTGCATGAAATGTTTCAATACAATCTCCCCAGCATATTCCATACTGACAGGAAAGCACCATGTGTATTTAAAGATAGCATTGTAGTTTTATAGGAACATAGTGTGGATTAGGAAAAATTTAAATTGCCACCAATTGTTGAAAGTGTTTCTTCAATCTTCATAATCATCCACATATTCATCTTCTGCATAGAAATCTGGTGGAATGTCATCTAGAAAGGTAAAAACAAAAATTATTATTACGAAAGACTTGACAATTAATAAATAAATAAAATATACTCAATGAAAACTAACATACTAATTCTAATAATCATAGAATTCAAGCTGAATGCAATATAATTTAATTGTAATTACTATTAAGTGAACTTTAGTTGATAATTATTTATTATAAATATCAATACGGATAAATTTTAATTCACATATTTTGAAGTTTGCAATTTTAAATGACAAAATATATTGAATTAAATTCATTATAGATAACAATTATTTAATAGGAAAAAAATATCTAATTCATATTAAATGAAATTTAGTAGATGATTATTTATGGGGAACATATTTTCAGATATAATTTGAGAATTTTGATTTTAAATAGCAAAAGATATGAAAATAAATTCATTATATATAAAAATTAAATAGTAGTCATGCATTCACAATATAACAAATAACCTTAAGTCCTTAATAATGAACGCACAAGAGTCTCTTAGATTAAGAAATTTTTAATTGTATACGACATAGCATAACTGTGAAACAAAACTGAAATTTAAGAAACAATTATTTATCATTATAACTTAAATCTATTTCGATAAAAACAACCGATTCAAATCAGTACCCAACTCTAAATAAGAACTCTTGACAAGTCTGTTCCATAAGAATTAATTTCAATCGATATAATAGAAATAAAAAGTTTATTTATAACCTAACTGCTTAAGAACTAATGTAATTTTTTACCTTTATAATTATAGATTTCAGAATCAGATTCATAGTCATCTTCTTCTTCCTCATCTTCAACCTCTTCTATATCTTTTAAAAAGAAAAACCAAAAATGTAATATCTTTTATATATATATAATATTGTATATTATCAAAACGCATTGTGTATTTGATAATATTGAAACAAACTATTAAATTGTTTGGTANAAAAAAAAAACCTAATGATAAAATTTAGGAATAAAAATAATTTATTGAGTGCGAAATTTATCAGGAAAAGGAAAAAAAAAAAAATCAAACGTAGTGGAATCAGAAAAACAAAACTGCAATCTACTTCATAAATTAATTGTATGTTTAAATTAATAAACAATTTTCCTTTTATTTATTTTTTTTTATAAAAACACTACTTTTAATTAAAGCAGGTGCAATTCTACACCAAGAAAAACTTGCGAATGGTACCGCACTTCCAAAGAATCAGAATTTATTCAAAAGGAAAATTTTTTTATTTTTTATTAATCAATGCCAAATAGATAAATATATTTTTCTCTTTCATCTTCTGTTTACCAATATGCATGTGCAATGCATTTTCCCCTCCCCCTCGTAAATCAAACAGAACACGAAATCAGCATGCCACTCCTCTGAGTTCGATTGACGGCCTAAAGGAGAAAATAAAGATCCAAAATCCTCAAGGTCACGGAAGAAATGACGTTTCTCTGGGTAAACGGGGGGAAAAATTCTCCCCTTTGTCACATTTTCCTCTACTCAACTTCAAGGATGAGTCCAATTTCCACTTTTTTTTCCCATATCGTTTTAGTTCAAAATGGCGGGAGAAACGAGCGAAACTTTTTCCCGGATTATCTGGATACCGCATAAATGGTTCTCTACTGTATGCATAAAAAAAGAGTTGCAGATTTAGCTCTTCGCAATTAAGTCTTGCTAAAGTCATTGGTACATGATTTTTTGAAATTGGTTGCATACTTCCGTTTCGACTTAGACATCCTTGAAAAAAAATTTGTAATATACGAAGACTAAGCGAATAATGGATATCACGTTGCTAGTTTACGAGTTTGTTGCCAACCGAGTTTCCCCACTCCTGTACGGACGTCACTCGATATCGTCATGTGACGTCATCGCATTCAACTCCACACGAAGATTCCTACGAATCCCAGTGTAAGGGGTCGGGTGAAATAGGAGTGTTAAAGAGGGGTAACGTTGAAGAGGAGGGAAAAATAAAGCACGTGCAGCTACGCCTCAGGCAGATGGTAGTTCGACAAGAGGGGATGGAATTCACCCTGAAAGAAAAACAAAACTTCCGCAATCGCGGAAAAATTAGGTAATTGTGAGTTTGGCCGTCGATTGCAGTAAAATTCGGGAGTTTTTTTAATCAATTCTGGAGGGCGGGAGAATAACTCAAAATTCGGGAGACTCCCGCAAAATGCGGGAGAGTTGGCACGTCTGCTAATACCTCCCAAAAGTAATGGTTGGTTATTTTTTTAAAAAAACTGTTAAACAGAAATTTTCTATTTCTTTTAATAGCATCACACTATTTTTCTTGTCTTTATTGCTGGTCCTATTTCACAAATGACTGACTGGACAAATTAAACGCTTTTTTTGGACTGAGAATTGCAAAAACTTTTCATATATCTCAAAACATTGAAGTTGTGGTATTTTAAAGTAGTTTTAGCATGCAAAACATTGATGTTTAAAATTTATTTATTTTTAAAAGCTAAGGCTTAAGAAAAATAAAGTTATTTTCAACATTAAATGTGGACATGAGATGTCAGAGTGCATTACTCTAAAAATTTAAATAATTTTAAGATGGTCAGAATGAACGATTGTTTGACATGAAGTGACTCCTATTAATTTCCTTAAGGAAGATGATTAAAATGGTTGAGTACTTGGAAAATATATACTAACCTGGTAATTCATTGTTACCATTTTCCAGTAGCTTATTAGCAAGTGACACACCATCAGTTAAATCAATTATTTCTGTTTTTTCTGGTTCAGGAGTATAATTATCTAATTTTGATTTCTGTTCAGACAGTTCCTGAAAAAAAGCGTTTTTCTTAGTTTTTTCCAAAATATCACAAAATTTTTCAGCATTGTTATACCATGCATCATGTTTATTGAATTCTCATTTAAAATTATATTTGTCAATTATAATCTGTTGATGAAAAATACACGTACTTTTAACACACAAGCCTAACGGATAGAATTAAAAGTGACGGGAAAAAAGTAAGTCTTAAATATGAACTTAAAAGATGATGAGAACAAATTAATTAAATAGTAATTTGTAATCTTCATAAAGTAATTTTTAAACATATTCAAATCCTATGAATCAATATATGCTTAACATTACAAACTAGTTTAAATTTGACATATAAAATGTATGTCTCTACATTTAATGTAATACTAAACTGAATAATAAAATAAAAAACTTCTTTTAGTAATTAAAATCTCAATTTTCAAAAAAGACAAATGAAATTATCTTTTTTATAATGCACAAAAACTATTCATGTTCTTTAAAGAAAGTTAATGTAGGTCAAGTTATTGTTTTAATCAAAAAGTTTAATTTTAACCATTCATCGTATTACAAATATTTAAGAGCAGTTTTCTCTTACCTCAAGTTCATTATTTTGTTCTTCTATTAAGGCTGCCATCGCTTTCCTCCTATGAAAATTGAAAACAACGTTACTATCTCTCATTATCTATTTCTCAATTGCACTTTAAAAATTTATATATATTGAACGAAAAGCTATAATTAAGAATACCATTGTAAAATTACTAGAGTAGTTCTATGTGAATAAATTTTCTTTAAAAGCAACGCTTGAAAATCACATATAATAAAATCTTTTATTCAAAACAATTCCCGTTTCGGTGTGATGTACATTTATATAAATAGAAAGTTAACAACGCTGAATTGCCTACACAAAAATTAATGATTTATAAAGTTTTAATAAATGAGGCATAGAAGCAAGATTATGCACAATCGAGTTTTTGATGATGTGGAAACTCTCCCAGAAATCTAGGTCAGTGCATGAAATTCATGAATATGATATGAGGTGAGAAAAGTTCAGAACAATGGCATTCTGTCCAGCAATGTTTGGTGATAGATGAGCTGTGGAGTTCTTGACTTATATTTTCAATAGTTTTTTAGTATTATTTTACAAAATACATCTGTCATTAAATTTTTAATGGGAAGAAAACAGATGAAGTATTTTTTGAAGAAAATGATCCGCACCAAATGATTTCATTAACATGCTATTAATAAATCAAATACGGGAAAAATAAGTCACAAGCACGCTAGCAGATTTATGTAAGCAAAATTAAAACCAGGCTTGCTGGACAGAAGGTGGATTTGATAAGTTAAAATAAAAGAAAGTTTTTTTCTTTAGTTATTTATAGCAATAAGAGACATTTAAAATAATTCTAAGTGGCCAAATTACATTATTGCTTTTCCTTGATGTAGGTGTTCGATCAGTCTTAATTAAAAACCTTTACAGTTCAGATGTAACTCTTCTGGGTTTGAAATTCTTTGCTTTGTGTATCAAAAAAATACTATCATGAATGTGAATAATGATTGATGGATAAAGAGAATGAGAGGTCATATTTTAAATAGAGACCCACTTTTAGTAAAATGAGGCCCAGAAATATGGAAGTAATTTTCAAAGTCTCACAGAATCAATGCATACCCGAAACCATTAATTTACAATTCCAGATATAATTTAATGTGAAGCATAAATATAATGAATAATCAAAATAACTTTTTCTGTGATAATTATTTAGAAATGCTAACTGATACATTGAGACTAGGTATTAATTAATAATCAATTTAACCTGAAAAGAAAACAAGTAAAATCTAAATATCTCTTTCGAAAACAGAAAAAAGTTCTTTTATTCACAATGGTAAGACTTTTTGATATTCAGTACTTACCTACTATTTCCAACAATATCAGACATGCCTTTTTTGATATTAAAAGGAATGCGGGGAGGTGGTTTTTTAGGTCGAGCTCTATTTTGAACTGGGGGAGTTTCTACAGTTTTCTTTTCAACATCTGGCTCGCTTTTTTCTACAGACATATTTTCAGGATTAAGAGATTTTAAAACATCATAATCTAATTTGAAAGATATTTTCTTCTGTTGAACTATTTGTTGCAGAACTTCATCTGGTTCACCCTGAACTATTTTCCGTTTTCTTTTCTAAAATTTAATAAGAATATTCGATAAAATTAAGATTTATGTTGGAAAAAAAATCAACGTTTGCAATTTTTAATTAATTTAAGCACTAGTTTTTCTCGATAACAGGAGCGTGCAAATGTATTTATAATAATTATAAACAAATTGATCAGTATTAAAATAGCATAATATAGCAACAAACCTTTCGATTTGGCTTTTTAGCATTTTCCTCCTCTTCAAGAGCTTTTCTTTCTTCTCTTTCTATAAAAATAAATGAATAGCTTATTAACCGCAATAAGAGAAATATTGGCAACAAAATCAAATAAGACCAACTCAAAACAATCAATTTTTAAAGTACCAATTTTTATTCTATAAGGAAAATATTTATTATGTTTAGAAAATGATTACAATTAAAATTATTCATTGTTAATTGCTTCAGCTTGGTATTTTAATCATTATACATATTTTACTTAATATTTAGAATGGTTTAATAGTTACCCCCCCCCCCCAAAATAAGTATATATAAATACACACACACACACATATATCTACAGACAGCCATTACATTATGACCACCCTCCATCTATAACAATGGGCTCGCCCAGGTTTTCACGGTTTCTCGTCCAGGAACAATGTTTTCATGGGGCACATTAGGACCCATAATCCTCATAGAACAATCCCTGACGTCTGTAAGCTACTTGAACATAGTTGCAGACCAGGTTCACCCATTTATGGCAACAGTTTTTCCTGCAGGGGATGGTGTTTACCAACAGGATAATGCACCATGTCATAAGGGTCGAATCGTCATGGATTGGTTCGAGGAACATTCCAGTGACTTTCAAGTCATGTCTTGGCCCCCAAATTCACCTGACCTTAATCCAATAGAGCATTTGTGGTCCTACTTGGAAAACCAAATTCGTGCTGCCACGCTACCCC
>NC_092204.1:73167700-73186316 GCF_043381705.1 Parasteatoda tepidariorum
TTTTTTTTCTTCTTGCGAGGTAAGCGTCTTTTGTTAAAACAAAATGTTATCTAAAAGAAAAAACGAGAACTATGATCTCGCTCCAAAGAAGAAACGATTATTTCTTCTTCATAGGATTCTGATTATTTCTTCTTGATTATATTATATAGATTATTATTTTGATTAGTAAAAAATCTCTTAAGATGGGCCAGTTTTAAATTCACCCCATCATAATCTACGATCGAAACTTGACTAAATTTATTGGTTTTTCTGAAATTAACAGTGGAATTGAATTATAGTAAAATTTGGGGGCCATATTGGAATTTCCGAAAGAGATCCGAAGTTCGGCATTTCGTCAGTCCCGTGAGTGTCGGATTTAGGGTCCTATTCTTCCTTTTCTGTTTGCTTAAATTACAATTGCTGAGGTGCTAAATAGATTTCTAGCTTGCGATTTTTCCTTAAGCTGGGGTGGATACAAGATGCATACCTTTTAAATTTTCTCCTTATGCGATGTTTTTTTAAAATTATTATTTCGTTCATTTATTTTCTTACAGGCTGCTGCCGAAAGTTTGCTAAGAATTGGCGATGTTCTGCAGCAGATCGCGATACAGGAGAATATTTCGTCGACTTCGTTATTAATTTTTTTTAATAGTCCTTCTCTCAGAAAATTATTTAATCTTAAATAACTTTCCTTGACAAATTTCTTTGCTACTAAAAAAAAATATTTCGTTGGAAGCGCCGCTGCATCGGAAGCGCCGCATGTAGGAAAAAAACAACTTTTTTTTCGATAGCGCCGCGGCTCTTCCGCCGAAAAATACGGTACTTCTTTTTCAATTTAGTTAATATTATTTTATTCCAAAGAAAGAAACTAACAGTTAAGAAAAGTAACTACAAAAGTAAGAAAACACATGCTAAAATAATGCTGGTGTTTAATTCAAATTTCAAACTTCCATTTCATTTAAAATATCGAAATTAACTATTGCATTCATTAATATTTTTAAATATTGCTAGTGAGGAAATAAAAAAAAAAATTACTTTCAGAAACAGTGGTTTGTGAAGAAGACTTGCTGCTACCACCTTTCAACCCGATATCTGCTAAAGATGGTTCAATGATATGAGATGAATAACCAGAATCATTTGCTGATGATGCTGAATCTTCTATTATGTTGGATTCTTGCATGAAAATAGGGGCAAAATTATCAATGGATGTTTCACTTGAATCATTCTCTTGTATGATGTCTTTCAGTGAGTCAACGGTATTTTCAGCAACAAGCATATCGACACTTTTAAGAGAGCTTGTAGGAGGAGAGTCAATAGATTCTTCTGGAGGCATGAATATATATTTATGATTTATTTCCTTTTTTACAAGCATATATTTATAACTATATATTAAATAAATTTAAGCAGAAATAGAACTCTAACTATCTTGATTACTCAAGAACTGCTAGCTTTGACAATTAGATTTATGTAACCAAACAAGAGAAAGAATCTATAAATAATTTTGATTTCAATAAAAGTTAAGCATGTACTTTGGAAAAATTTACAACTAGTTAAATTATATTTTAACAGTAGCTTGCTTTTTAAAAAAATAAACAAACTTGGAAATAAAACAAAGTTAGTGTCGTCTTTAAACTTAGAAGTAAAACAAAAACATTTTTTATTTCAAATTGCTGACCTATAATTTATTAATAATGAACTAATATTTTAAAATATTCATTTTTAATTAACACTAACATAATTTTATTTTCTGCTTATATAAATTAAATAACAAAATGAAACATTAACTAAGCAGTAGTTTAACACTTAGAGGTTATGGATATAGATATGTTTCATATTTCAAGTTTGAAAAACAAAAATTAAGAGAGATTTTTTTTTCTTTCTTTGGAATGACTAATAATTAAAGAGTGCAATCCAAGAAGCAAAAAAGCTAAAATTTAGTTAACTCAATTTTGATTATTTGAGAATAAAATAATTTGAGCAACCAAAGATGAGAGCTTTATGAACAGATTTCTAATATCTTTATCTACATAAAAGTTGATTTCTTACAAAATTTGCTTGAACGTAATTTAACAAGTTTTAACACTAAGTTCTTGAAATTATAACCGTCGAAAAAAAGATTGACTTCAGCATAACCCTCAACTTGTTTTTTATAATGGAAAAATTTTGAAAACTGTCAAATGTAATTTGATTTGTTATTTACCTGCACCCATATTTTCATACATAGACTTCTTTTTAGAGTTTTCAAGAACTTTCTCAATCTCTTTTCTTATTTCTGTCACTTGTTTTTCAAGTTCCTTAGCTTTGTTTTCATCTTCTAGCTAAAAGAAATCAAAATCGAATTATGCACGAATTATCACTAATTTTTGTCATAATAAATCAAAAACTGAAAATTTCTTGTTTCTAATAGACAAAATCTAACTTTGTTTAATTAGAAAGATAAAATCAACAATTCAAAATTCTAACTTAAACCTTCCAAAAGGAAAATTCATAAAAACTAAGTTAAAAATAAAATTAAGTTAAGCCACCAATACTATCACAACTTGATATTTACATTCTCCAGATTACATTATTATATATTATTATAATGATAAATTGAAAACTGCAAGTTTCTATTTAATAAAAAAGTCTAATTTTTTTCAATTAGAAAAAAAGAGAATCAATAATTTAACAATTCTAATTTTAACCCACACAAAGGCAATAAAATTAATGTAATATCATAAAACGTGATAGACTCTTTAACAAATATTGTCATGCTTGCAAACTTACTTCACGTAACTTTCTACGAGCATTTTTAAAGCATGGAGGATCTTGTTCCTCAGATAAATTGACTTCCATGAAGTCATCTATAGAAAGTTTACCTGAAGGAGTATCACTAAATTCATTCAATCTGAAACATAAGTTTAATAATGAATGTAATAATCCAATTAACAGATAATATTAATGATGCACATTTTATTAGTGTATAATAGCTTTAAAAAAAATCAAAATTAATGTGAAAAAAATTATTATATAAATACAGTGAAACCTCCAGGAAAGATTCAGATAACAGGTAAATGTTCAAGATAATGATGATAATAAGTTATTTTGCGACATAAATATTGAATGCAAAACGCAACAATAAAAATTAAAAAGCCAAAATAGTTAACCATCGCTTTACAATAATTTCTGGTTCAGAGGACTACTGATAATTATTTTACAGTAATCTGATTCAAATTTCTGCATTTATCTTGTTTCAATGCAAATAATAGCTTGTGAATTATATAATTGCAAGAACTAATTAAATGAATGCATAAAAACTATAGTTGCCAAGTAAGAAAATAGTTGCAATTATACAAAGATAATTATAACCTAAATTTATATTATTATTAATAAACCTAGTTTAAAATAATGGAATGAGAAATCTATAACATACTACCTTTTCCTTACAGTAGCTTGACAAACTTTAACAACTTTTATAATATCATCTATAGTTCGGTTGAAGTTATATAACCTAGCAGCAACAAGCAATGCTGAAATATAATCATGAGATAAATAAAAAAAATTAAGAATAAATTCCTTTTAAAATAAACTATTTAGAATGCTTCAATGCCATTCATTCTAAAAACAAAGTAGAGTTAGAGGTTATTACCTGCCCCACATAAACCAGACGGTCTACGCCCCAAATGTATCCAGTCAGATCTCATCCTAGCTACTAATTTTGAGGCAACACAAACAACAGCTTCTTCTTTATCCCCGAATTCTAATTGATGAGCAAATCTTGCAATGTAAAGTGCAGGATCTAATTAGAAAATTTTCTTTAGTTCTCCAATGAATTTTAAATTTCATGTTGACATTTATTTAAGTTTTGAGAGTATTAATATATTCTAATTTCAGTTTCTCACTGTAACACATATAAGGAAACAATAGCAATTATTGAACATTTTCAATAAATATATAAGGTGGTCACTCTCCAGACCAAACTAAATTTCTTAAGATTTTTTCAGTAAAATTTCTTAACATCTTACAAAATTTTATATCATAAATTAGAGCAATTTTAAAATATTTACATATATATACAGTAAGAATTTATAATAAATGCAGAATTAATAATAAATGTTCATTTCTCCAACCTGCATTCATTTATTGCTTCACGCAAATTAAATGAATAATAAAGAATTCTAATTCATGTCTAATATATTCAGTATTAATTTTATTTTAAGCTCTACAGAGGTAGGAAATAATTTTTTAAAAAAGCTTATTTAATACAGAAAATGGAAAGAACAAAATCAATAATTTGAATTGTTTATTGAAATTATAGTGACAAGGAAAATAAATGAGAGCACTGTTGTATAAGTTTTATAAAATAATCATTGCTAAGAAAAAATTTTTTAATGTCTAATAAATAGATTAAAACACATTTAGCTTTGAATTATCAGTAATTATTAGTAATTATCAGTAATTATTGTTAATATCCCAAGAGTTTTCTGAACATACTGTAAAATTCCCCGAGCATTCAAGGTTCCCCTATTTCTCCAGATTCAGTTGAAAACTACTGATTTCTTCCCCATCTTACATATTTTTTTAAATCTTTTTTAATTAAAAGAAAAGAAATAAACATAATTAAATACCTAAAATTGGAGCCTGTATACAGAGAGCAGATGATAATTTCAGGTATGTTTTCCCCAACTCATACACATTAATCTAAAATAAAAATTCAATTACTATTTAAATATGTCCTTATCGATTAATATTTCATCAATGATATTAAATAATATGAAAAATAACTCTTACTTTGAGAATTTCACTAAAGTCCAAAAGCATATCGTAGAAAATGTTAAGAATTTGGCTTAAAAAAATTTCAAAATAGCAGATAAAGAGAGTAAACATAGAGTAAAATAAATAGCACTGCAGTACTGGCAGTAACACTATCTGTTGAGGGTATTTTTGCTAACAGCAGATATTTTGGTTGCAAAATTCTTTTTTAATTCTTCAACAAATATAGAGAAATTTTAGAATACACCCGTAAACAGGAGATAGTCGTGAAATACAGGAGCCTTCATTAAAATAGAAGAGTCTTCGTTAAAAAACAGGAGACTTGGCAGGTATAGGTATGGTAGTTAACTTAAAAATAATCAATTTGGAAATCTGATCTCATCCACTGTATTTTCCAAATAATGTCCTTTTTGGTCACAATTTATTTTGATTAATAGTTACTGGACTGTGAGACACACATGCTAGCATTCTAGATCTTGCAAGGAAAAAAAAAAGAAAAGAAAAAGTGTCAATATTTGAATTTTTTCGTTCTCTATTATGAATTTATATAACATTATAATGATTCAAAAATGCAGCAAATAGAGGTGGAAAATACTTAAAGTCCAAATAATTCGCTAAAACGAACAATTTGTTACTCTTTTTGCATAAATAAGCTCCAACTATTGCAAGAAATACTTTAAATCTTACTTGTAAACCCGAAAAATTTTGAATAAAAATTTAAAGCATAATAACAGGAATTTTTTATTAATACTAAATACATTTGGTCAAATTATGCTTTTGTGGAAAATTTGAATATTCATTATTTCTAATAAATTTAAGACTAAATTTGAAGTATAATTAAAGATAAGATATTCAACAACAACAAACACCATTCAATTTCTTCCTAGTTTCAATTAAGAAAAAGCATTTCAAAGAAATAAAAGGATACGAGGTGTGGATTCTTGTCGGCAATGCATATAGACACATGCTGCAACGACATGCGTACTTTTACGTCCTTTAGTCAATTGCTTTGAAAGAGCCATTCTATAAAATTTGTAGGCAGCATCAATTGCACGAGATTTTAATTGCAGTTTTAAAGCTAGTGATTCAATATTTTTCCTTGCTAAAAATAAAATGAAAATTTTATATAATGCAAAATATAAAAAAAATCATTCTATGAAAAATACACACTGTGCAGTTAATACACCTTACATACTTATACTATATGTAGCTATATATCAATAATATATACTGCTGTAGCTATAAATCAATATTTCATAAAAACTCAAAAGTATGAGTTGAAAACAAAAATTACATTTCCATAAATCCTTATTTCATTAAGAAACTCTTTTTAAATAAAGTCTTATTTTTTATTCATTTGAAATTTTAGATGGAAGGAAATTTTTAAGTTTTAATTTAAAACATAGAAATCTCTGAACAAAAACAGTGACAAAAAATGTTATGTGGGTATTTTTAGTGAATATTATTATTTTTTTTCAAATTGTTTTTGTGTGCACTCAAATCTAAATTTTCTACTCAAGAGCCTCTCTAGATTAAAATAATAAATAAAGTTAAAATAAAAAATCAATAAGTTATTCACAATTTTTAACTTTTTTCTACAACAGTTGAACAACTGGGGCTTGAAATGTTCAACACGTCATTTATTAGGTGGTTTACATATTTTAATCAGACATTCATTCACAAGTAGCATCCATTCATTCATCCACAGGCTCATTGGCCATTTAGCGAGCATACATGTGAGAGAAACATTATTTGAACAGAGATGTTGATTTTAGAGTTTATAGCATTAACTAAAATAATAATAGTAAATAAATTAAAGAAACTCTGAATGTGTTACATCAATTTAATTATATGCCAATTCACAAGCTGGGAATAGAAAATATTGAGGGAATTATAAAGTAGTCAGTAATTCAAAATAAAAAATAATTTTAAATTGAATTCAATTCCTTAACAATAATGTAACAATTAAAGAAAACATTAACAAATAAAGAAAACATGACATTAACAATTAAGAAAACATATTAACATTGCTCTGGCATTTTGTATCAACTAAAGTTGCTAAGATGATGAAAATTTTATAAAGTCAAAAACATGGATAAAATGATCCCATTTCAAGGGGAATTGCAACACAAAGTGAAAAACCCTGATAATAACTTGATATAACAATACCAATTCATAAACTATACATGTTTAATATAGTTTTTTAAAACTAAGATTTATAATTCAATTACCTACCAATGAAAAACATCACACCTTTATAGTAACTGATTTAAGAAAAATTTAGCTGTTAAAAGAAACGTGATTGCATCGGATTTTAAAATCACATGAATATGATTCATGATATTGGATTTTAAAGAACACATAAATACAAATCGGTATGTTGAATTTTTAAATTGCATAAATACGAGCTGCGATGCATAACTATTAGATTACGTGAATACAAATTGCAATATGTAACTGTTAAATCAAGTCTAAATACAAAAAGCGATGTTTTAAAAACACGTGAACACAAATAGCGACATTCAATTTTAAATTTGCATGAATACGGATAGTGATACTGATTTTAAAAACAGATAAATACAAATCCCAAATTGAATTTTTAAATCACTTGAATGCAAATTGCCATGTACAATTTTAAAATTGAGTTACTTTTAAATCAGGCTATCGGTTTTTGATATTAAAATCACCTGAATAAAATTGTGATATAAGCAAATTTCTGTTTAATTTCAAATAATAAAAATTTCGAAAATCTGACAATCATAAATAATCAATTTAGAGGAAGAATAACATGTATGAAAATGTCTGTTTAACACAATTTAGTGAAAGTTTTGAAATTTGAATTTTAAATAGTTTAAGTCGGCAGAACTTCCGTTGGATTATATGTTTGATACATTCGCGGAAGTCCGCGAATCAATGATCTTAAGATAAGTGGAATTACGTGAAATTTTTGGAAAAATCACATGCCCTGCTCCAAGTTTTTAGACCTGGAAGGATGATACGAAAAACTCGGAATTCCAGGGTACACCCATAATACAATCAGCCCTGGAAGGTATATATATAAATTAAGTCAGTTTAAATTAACTTACCATTTAATAATGTTATAGCTCTAGACTCTTTTTCACTACTTGATCGGTGGAATCCATATGGTCCCTCTAAAATGAAAATAGTTTCCAAAATTTTAAACTCCCATTCAATTTCAATAAATAATGAAAAAAAAAAACTTTTACAAATTATTGAAAGTTTAAGAATGTTAATTATTTTTAAAGAGCATTAAATTTATTTAATTCACATGATATTTATTTACAATGAGTTTAATTAATTTCAAATAAAAAAATGACAAGATTTTTATTGTAAAACAAATGTTATTAAAAACCTTCCTTTGGCAATCAAAACTATTAAAAAAAAGAAGGGTTAACTAAAAAATTACCGTCAAATTTTATCAAACTTCCAACAGCCCGAGTAGCTCCTGTAGAGTCAGGCATATATTGCACATCTGTAACAATACCACAATCCTCTAATACAGAACCACATTGTCTACAAACTGAATCTACACGACCAGAGTCTGTATCAATATCAGTAGAGCCACACTGACACTGCATTTCTGAAAACAAAATATATATTATTTTATATAAAGCTAAATACAAATAATTTAAACTAATTACACTTTATTTAACTATATTTAATTGCAAGGACTATGGCATATGATTATACTTTGTATTATACATATCTCATTTAATCATACTGAATTATTATATTAACTCAGTAATAGTCTGATAAATAAGTCATAACCTTAAATTTAATGAATAACCGTAAATAATTAACAAAAATGAATGTAACACATTTTTTAATACATAAAAAAAACTACATCTACCCAGTTTTGACATCAAATTAAAAAATAGAGCCATAAAATTTTTAATGGGTTTGCTCAAACGTAAGATTAGAAAGAAAAGAAAAAAGTGTTTAAGATAAGAAAAGTAAATTTTGGGTAAAAACACACAAACTAATAGGTATATGGGTAAAATATCAACTAATCATTTAGTTTTTAAAAATTAATTAGTTTGCATTCAGATTTCTCATACAACTTGTTTTAAATTCACTTAAATTCAAACTTATAAAATTTTCCATTAACTAGCACTATAATATTTTTCAAGAAGCTGATGGCAAGAGAATAATATTAAAAAAAAATTACATGAGAATTAAATTTTAATAAACTGCATTAAGAATCAAATAACTTCATAAATTTTAAGTATAAAGAGTAATATTTCCAACTAAAAACTTATTTATTATTTTTTAAAGTAGATCTTTTAATTACTATCACGTTTTTCATAGCTTTAGATATAAATTTTATTCATAAAAATGTAGATTAAATTTTTAAATGTAGAATATAAAAAATTTCATTGACATGCAACACAAATGTACTTAATATTAAAAGAGTGAAATAATTACATACACTTGTTAAAGAAACATTTATTAAAGAAACATTTATTAAAGATTAAACAATTTAATGAAAATTTGTTTAATTAAATGAAAAAACAAATAACTTCATAAATTAAATACATTAAAAAGTACTAAAAATCAGTTAGAATGTAAAACAAAATTTCATTGCATATTGTGTTGATAGATGGCAGCACCTCATAATTTGTCACTCTTGGCATAAAAAAAATAAGTACTCTAGGAAAAGTTTTTCACTCTTTTACCAAGATACAATTATTTAATTTAGTGATTATCTTTTAGAAATATCATAAGAGTATATATAAAGATATATATATTTATACATAAATAAATTAAAATGGAGATGTCAAATAACCTGTTCAATGTAGGTAATTTTTTTTTTATAATTCAATTATAATATTTCAGAATTAAATAGAAACTTATGTTTCAGTTTGTTAATCAAAAAATATGATCTACTAGTATATATATATAGATCTATATTTTAATTAAAAAGGCTTAATATTGGAAAAGGCATTGAAACACAATTTAAGCAAAGATTTTGGCATTCAACCTCTTGAGATGCTAAAACTTTCTTACAGTTTTCTAAAATAAATTAAAAATCATTAGTTTGTTATAAAATAAATGATAGTGTAACAGCATTATACTGCCATTTATTTTACAACAAATATCTTCGGTCCATTCTTCAAATTAAATAATATTTTTACAATATTTTGCTTTTTTATTAAAAAACTTTTTATTGGATGTGAAAAATAAATTTTATAACTAATTTCCTTAATTACAATTTATGTATGGTAATAACTGTTTGAACAAATTCATTGAACATAACAATTTTCATACATTAAGAGAGATAAGTTCAATGAACGAAACTTTTTTTTTTTAACAAACCACAGTTCATTTTAAACTAAAAACAGTAACTTCAGTTAAAAACAATATTTAAAAAAAAGGAATTTCTAAATTCTCATGTCAACTTTTATTCTGTTAAATGTATCACTTAGATATAATTTTTATAAAATTATACCTGATTGTCAAAGTGATTAAAATTTTTAATTAATAATAATATCTTGCGTATTTTAGGGATGCAATTTTTAATACTTAATATGGTCTATTACAGAAAGATTACAACAATATAAGCAAAAAATACTTTCTATTTAACAAAAACATGCCAAAGTCTTAGAATACAAATTTTTTTTATAATTATTTAAAAAAAAATAGTTTTATATGATTAATCTATCAAATATGCATTTGGGGCACCCTCCTCAAAGATTTTGCTATTGATATAATTTTAAATAAGTAAAATAAGATTTATATTTTAAAATAGCTAAATTAATAAGCAAACAAAAATTCAACTTTGTCCCTACAGTTAAAATTTATTATTTTCAATATATTTAATTATATATTATTTTTATGAAATGTAACACAATTTATAAGTAATATTTGTTTATTTATTCTCTTATTGATGGTTTTAAAATTTGCCTTATAATAAACTACTTGCGCCATTCATTTTTTATTTTTTTTTACTTTGATGTTAATAGTTAAAAAAATTACTAATGAGATGACATGAATAATGAAAAATTGGAAAAAGGCCCAAATAACTCAGATTAGTATTGCTGGATTAAACTTTTAAAAATTAAGTAAAAAAATATTAGACAAAATAAAAAAAAACTTTCAAATTTAATTATATTTTACAACTAATATTTGCCCCTCTTCTTTCTTGATTTAAAATCTTTAATGTACTTCATAAATATATACAAATACACTTCTAATTTTTGTAGTTATGGCTATCAAAATCAAACACAATAATGCCTTCAATAAACAAATTAAATCTATATGCATATATATATATATTTATATATATGTATAGATCAAACCCTTTTGATTTGCAGTTAACTCATGTTTTGTCCCAATATATACTTTTTAAATTTTCTTTTGGAAATACTACAATAACTTTAGACAGCAATGTTTGATGAAGAAAAATTTCAATTATACATGGATTTATTATAGAAATCACTCCCATATGAATTTAAAAAATTAAAAAAAAAAGTTTTAAATGTTTTTTTCTTTATCAATACCAAAAATTGCATTAGTAATAATTAAGTAATAATAAAAAAATTACATTATTAATAATAAAGCCAAAATATCTAGAATTTTTTATGTACAAACACAAAGCTTAATTAATAATAAATATTGAAAACACCAAATAAGTTAAACTTATCTCTACATTCTTAAAATAAAAACTTCATGCGAGAAGATGATTAAAATTAATTACTAATATTCACTTTCGTGTGCAATTAAGCAGCTAACCATGATTAACATAACAATTTTTACATTACATCATTCATTTTATAAATTATCTATCCACGTGTAGGTTCGAACCAACTACCCCATGATACGGAGGTTACCGATAATGGTCGACTCCTGCCTCTCGGCTATGAAATGCAACCTCTATTTTCTTTACTTTCGATTGATAAGCAAAATGAACTTTTTAAAAACGTTTACAATTTTTAATATAACTTACCTGTTAATTATGAAACACAGCGGCACTATAAAGTTTTGTATTTCTAAACATGCAATGATTATGGTTTTAGCACTCTTATCCCAATTCTTTTTCAAAGATATTATGAAATGATATTGTTTCTAAGATTTGGTTTCAAAGAGTATTAACAAAACAGGAATTAAACTTCTGTTATATTCCTTACGATATACTTTTTTAAATGACAAAGATGAGGTGTTAGGTTTATTCGATTGTTACATACGTAAATAAATAAGCAAAACGTAAATGTCTGATTGTTCAAAAAACCAGAGTTTAAGTGCGCACGAAATGTTTTCAACGTTTAAGTTTCCTTCTTTTCTGAAAGTTATAATACTCTGTCATCATTACGAACTGTAAATGTTTCGTACTTTTCAGACTGATTTTGTTGATGATTGAATGAAAAACTTGTAGTTGGAACGAGTTTTTGAAAGAAACGAATCACTTCTTAACTATGTGTCAACCACGGCAGCCATGTAGTAAATTTGGTTCCTGCCGGTTTTTTACGTATCAACTTTGGTTTCAGCAATCTATAATGAATCTTGACACTGTTTACACATATATTTGCCATTCAACAATAAATAAAGAGTTAGTTATGTTTGTAGGTTTTGTAAGTAAGATTCCGAATTCGCAATCGCAACGCTCGAGTACACCCTCTAGCGGATAGGTTATTTTCAGGCTTTAGGTCTATCAGAATCATTAAATGAGTAGGACGTCATTTTTTTTAGCAGCAAATAAAAAACAAAATTTCCGTATGGAAAATGCTGGAAAACTTGAAAAAACGATCCAAAACATTGGTAAATATTTCTGAAACAAAAAGCGCCCAACATTTGAAGAACAATTTCTCAATAATTTTTACCTTTCTATTATCCAGAAATTCTTTTGCTAAATTTAATGATATAACATGAAAGACATTTTTAAACTTTACGTTCCATAGTTTTAAGAATCTTATTACTTCAAAAATTAAAATGAACAAAAAGTATAAATAAAGCCTCATAATTTTATGAAATTTAATTTTGTAAAAAAAGTTCTTTGACAACAATTTTTATCAAAAAATTTCAAGTTTCAATAGAAATCATTATTTAGAAACAAAAAACGTAAAATAAAGAATGCTTACGAAACAAAGAAAAGAAAAAAAAAATTCATCTTTGTCGCCATTTTTTAGTGCTACGAAAATTCGTCTTTGGGATTTGCCAAAAACAAAACAAGATGAAATTTTAATTTTTCAAGAGCGAAATATTTCACCAAAAAAAAAAAAACGAAAATGTACCAATTCCTATGACATGAAACTTTTTCTAGGTAAACGTGCGTTTTGGAAATGTTATCTCATTATCATCGCGACATCATCAGGTGAACGAAAATATAGTTTGTTTTGAATCTATGTTAAATTTTATATCGGCTCATTTTTCACCGAAATCCGATTGACTACTTTGATCTTAAATAAAGTGTTTTATTTTTATGATTTGTTGCAAAAATTTCTGGTGTAGAATGGCGGCACTTAAAAACTGCCAAATCTGTAGCTGCGGTGGCGTTAATACATAAGTATCAAATTTTTATTCCATACTTTTCTGAATCATATTACTTCAAACATTAGAATATGCAAGAAGTATGCATAAATACATAATGTTGTACCATTTAATTTTCAAAAAAAGTATTTTGACGACAATTTTTATCTAAAAATTCCTCATATTGAAATAAAAAAACTGTCATATTGTTTCTTTTTTTCTTTCTTATAGTTCTTAATCAGACGTAAAACCATTCTGTTAAGAACTATCATCAAATAGGAAAAAAAAGTTATTCGCAAGCAAATTTCTTATTATAAAAATCAAAATAAATTTTTTATTCGCGATCGGAACGAACTATAGGGGGCGTTGTTGTATGAGACGAATACCTGCGATTTCTATATGAACAGTCATTCAGTTACTCAGGAGGCGTCTCTAATGTAGTGTGAAGCATTGTAACGCTCCTTCTTTATTGCGGCTTAGTAAATTTAAAAAAGAAAAATTCTTGATATTCTTTCTTATGCAAACGAAAACAAAATGGTATTTCCTCTTTTTAGAGAAAGAACATCCAAAACACATCGGAAAAATATTTGTACATGAACAGAAAGAAATATGTATATTCTTATAAGAGTTAAAACCTAATGTCCGAGAAATTGTTTTACTAAATTTTATGATTTAACATGAAAGGCTCATTTAAACTTTACATATGTAAATATATTCCATAGTTTTACGAATCATATTACTTCAAAAAAAGTTTTTTAAAAAAAGTTTTTTGACAACAATTTTTATCAAAACATTTTAAGTTTCAATGAAAATTATTATTTAGAAACTAAAAAACGTAAAATAAAAGATGCTTACGAAACAAAACAGCAAGAAAAGAAAAACAATTCTTTTTTGACGCCATTTTTTAGTGCAAAGAAAATTCGTCTTTGGGATTTGCCAAAAACAAAACAAGATGCAATTTTGTTTTTTCAGGAGCGAAATATTTCACCTAAAAAACGAAATTCCCATGACATGAAACTTTACCTTGATAAACGTACGTTTTGGAAATGTTATTTCATTTAGAATCTTATTTATTAGAGTCAATATGGCGACAGAAATGGAGATTGTTAAGATAGAGAAGAAAATATAGATTGTTTTGAATCTATGTTAACTCTATATTGGCCAATTTCCCACCGAAATCCGATTGACTACTTTGATTTAAATAAAGTGTTTCATTATATGATTTGTCACAAAAATTTTAGGTGTAGATTGGCGGCACTTAAAAACCTCCAAATCTACAGCTGCTGTGGCGTTAATGCATAAGTACCAAATTTTTATTCATACTTTTTTGAATCATGAACATTAGAATATGCAAATTCTTGAAACATTAGAATATGCAAGAAGTATACATAAACACATAATGTTATACCATTTACGTTTTCAAAAAAAATATTTTGACAACAATTTTTATCGAAAAATTATAAACTAAAAACGGAAAATAACGAATTCTTAGGATAAAAAACGATTTTAAGAATTCTTTACATTGAAATAAAAACTTTCATATTGTTTCTTTTCTTATTATTCTTATAGTTCTTAATCAGATATAAAAAACCATTCTGTAGAGAACTATCATCAAGTGTAAGGTAAGTGTTATGATTTTTATAATTATAAAAATCATAACACTTACCTTCTTTATAAATCCGCAGAATTCCAAATGAAATTTTCTTCGTTTGAAAGTTTTATTTTCAAATAATATGTACATAGATTATCCCTTTATTACTTTTAGATAACATACCACACATCAAAATTTTATAATTGTAAGATCTCGATATGAATTTGAATATGTAGATTAAAAACAGAGCAGCTGAATTCTAGTTGAAATTATCTATTCTTTCAAAACTAAAAAATACTTACCAAGAAAACGATAAAAAATTTATTAATCATCAGCACAAATGACACTATTTCAAGTAATTTGGTTGATTCTTTATTGTTGTTTTCCGAATTATATAGATACGGAAATATATACTGTTCTATAACAAAGAAGAATATTCTATAACTATTGAAGTTCTTGACTTTCTGAATTCACATTTATTTATTGGAATGACGAAAGCAATGTTGACTTCATTTTAATTTGTAATGAATTGAAGACAGAAAAAATTATTTTACCGTAATATACACATCTGTAACAGCAAGTGATCATGTAATCTTCAAATGCTTGGCGTGTTCTGCTTCAATGTTTGGCGTTTTCTGGTTAATTTTTTCAAGTTCTTCTACCTTTTCCTTAGGGAAATTTTGCTGCTAAGAAAATGGCGTACGTCATTAGCAATGGTTATGATGGAACTAATGCTTGATATTTTCAGGCTCCCGCTAGAGGGCGTACTCGAGCGTTGCGATCACGAATTATAAAAATAATAATTTATAAAGAAGGTGAGTACCTTCTTTATAAATCCGGAGAATTCCAAATGAAGTGTTCTTCTGTAGTAGTTCTATGTAGATCTCGGAGCTTATTAAAAACCTGAAGATTGTAGTTTTTTCTACAGTTTTGCTAGTTCTTTTTAATTTTGCATGCGTTTGATCATGTAATCATATCACTGCTTGCAATTTACCTTATAAGAATTTTTTTTACGCTTTCAACTTATGAATTTTTTAAAAATTTCTCAAGAAATACTTCGAGGATTGTTTTGCAACTTTAAAAGTGTTTAAGTATTGTGATTTTTCATACTCATCAATAGAGCTCAAAGCTTTCAGCGATATGAGAGACCGGTAATAAATTATGAGCAAAACAAGTATTTTTGAACATTCTATGAAGAAAAAAAATAGCAGTAAGCTTATTACGTGTATCGATTACTTTGGTTTTAATTAGCAATAATTGCATAAAATTTTGTAAATTTTACAGAGATAGGGGCAGTTTTTTTATTTATAAAAAACGAATCTTTTTGTCCTTTTTCCTTCTTTCTCTTTTTTGCTATAACTTTGAAAACATTCAATAAAATGAAGCAAAATTTTTGGATCAATTTTAGCTTTTTGAAAATTATTATTTTGAGATGAAAATTTTTTTTTAAAAAAATGATGCAATATATGAATATTTAAAGCAGTTTTTTTCCTACTGCGCATGAGCAGAAAAATTGAAGATTTTATTTCCTTTCTATTTCTTCATAATTTTGTAGTGAATCGTATTTGGTAACTAAAGAAAAAGGCCCAATCTGAATAACGTGTAAATTTAACAAGCTAATTAGTTTCTAGCAGTAGTAAAAATTTCTATCAGTAGTCTTCATCTGTAAGAAGTTTTTGGACTATTTAAAAGAAAGCTCTTAATCATAAGATATTTTCCAGAAATTTCTTTTGTATTATAGTATAAAATGAAATAACAAAGGGGGAAAATAACTAACAATGATAGTCCGTATACAAAATGTGATGATATAAGGAAAGAACGCATACTTGGCAAAGCATACTTTTATCCCCCACAATACCGGTGTCATGCTTAATAAATCATGTTGAATAGTATAAAATAAAATTCAGGAAAAATAATATATAGGGTTATTATATAGAGTTTTCCTTAAACAATTTGCAAGAACTACTTAAATTTCTAGAAACTTTTTTAGTTTTCAAGATAGTCAAATCAAACTTTTTTCATTTATCAAATAAAGTTGATCGCAAAGTTATGGTCCCGCAGTGGACTGATCGTTAAGACACGGTTCCCAGCAGATCACCGAAGTCAAGCATCACTAGCTGCGGTCAGTGAGCGGGTGGGTGACCACTTGGATCAGTCTGCGTAGGGACCGAGGGTGTGCGGTATTGGTCCTCGTTAAACTGTGCTACCGTAAAGTGCTCGACTTCGCGCGCAGGTCGTCGGGCTACAGAAGCGGGGGTGCCATCCCCTCCGCAGAGGATCAAAATTGTGATGGCATGTCTTCGGATAACCTCCGGGATGTATCCCAGACCGTTGCCAATAGCCCATTGTGCAGCTCTACTGCGACGTAAATTAACAACAACAACAACAACACAAAGTTATGAAAAAAGATTTTTTTAAAATATTTTTTCCGTGCATGCCCAGCATGAAAAAATTACTTAAATTGCTCATATATTGCGCAATTTCAAATGAATTTTTTTAAAATTTTAAAATGAAAATTTTTATATTAATTAAAAAATTTTCCAAAAATTCTGTTAATTGTTTTGAATATTTTTAAAGCTATATCGAAAAAACTAAGATAAAATATTATTATATATATTTTTTTATAGATAAAAATGTCCATATCTCCATCAATATTTAAGCTAGGTTCACGAAATTTTTTGAAATTATTGCAAATAACACCCTAAGTAAGAGACACAAATTACAAGCTTACGGCTAAATTTTTCTGGCATATATTCAAAAATACTTTTTTTTGTTCATTATTTACTGCCGGTCTCTTAAACCTCTGAAAGCTTTTCAAATTTAATGATAAGTTTAAAAAACTACGTGATCTAAATATTTCTAAAATTATTGAATAGTCCTTTAAGTTTTTATTGAGAAATTTAAACAAATGTCAAAAACTGAATGTGTCTCTTCCATTAATGTAGGGTAGAGTGGGGTAATGTAGGGTGGTAATGTAGGGTAATGTAGGGTCGATATTTTTGCTTGCCACTGTAACAGTAAACTCTTTTTAAATCTGGTTTTCACCTGCTCCTTAGACATTCGCTTTTGTTATACATAGAAGGATTTATTTTTTAACATCTTAAATAAATGATTCATTTTGTTAACTCAGGGCAGTGACGTAGTTACGGAAAGGGTTAGGGGGTTCAAACCCCATCAGCAATTATACATTATTTGATTAATGAGTTATTGTACGGTGAGTATAGGATGTAGCTTTAAAACTATTTTCATTATTGATTTTTGGTTGTTTAAGCATTTGGAGGAAATAAAATTTATATATATATATATATGTATATATAGATATAATTATTATTTATTTTCAAATGTCTATTGCTGTCGTAAAGGAATGCGTCCAAAAGAGAACCTTTACGTTTTTCTATCAATTTTTTTATTATTTTTCTAATTATATTTTCTAATTATATTTTTCATTACTTTTCTAATTATATAATATTTTAAAAAAGATATAGCAATAAGCTTATTACGTGTATCTATTAATTTAGCTCTTATTAGCTATAATTGCATAAAATTTCGTAAATTTTACGGAGATATGGACAGTTTTCTTATTTATAAAAATGAATCTGTTTGTTTTTCTTTCGTTCTTTTTTTTGCTATAACTTTAAAAACATTAAATAAAATTAGGCAAAATTTTTTGGATCAATTTTAAATTTTTGCAAAATTATTATTTTGAAATTTAAAAAAAAAGAAGAAAAGTTAAAAATGATGCAATATATGAATATTTAAAGTACTTAGGAATTATATTATGCATGTACAATAATTATATATATATATATA